>NC_138727.1:2082863-2095363 GCF_965113295.1 Leuciscus leuciscus
GGAATTATCGTAAATTAAATTCGGGAGAACAGAGCACAGATGTGCAGGACATGTTGTCCTTTTTCATACTTTTACAGCGGATTGCAAAGGGAAAAAAGAAAATAATCACGAGGAAAGAGAGAGAGAGCGACTGAAAAGAGCTCAAGCCGTAGATATTCTTGTTATAACGTCACGTTAAAATACCAAGTGTTACGTTCTTCTCATGATGTCTGAAAATAAATCATGAAGGAAAATTGACAGATCATCTTTATTTGTAGGGGCAACTTTTATGATGTGACGTTTATAACAAACCAAACCGTTTGAAAATCGGTAGAAAATTGAGCAAGTTATGGTTATTTAAAAAGTACATGCACCATTAAAACACAATGTTACGAGTGAGCGAGCACCCTGTGGCAAGATGGCCGCCGTGTGCGGACGTCGACCTCCATTGGCCAGCAGCGCGGACGAGACATCTAGCCTTTATTATATGATATCTATGGTTCAAAGCACGTTTTATGGGTAATCGCTTTAGTGCCTGGTTACAAATCATACAAAATCACTTTATTATAGAAGTTATAACGAGTCATTAATGTATTTGAACTTATACGTTTAATATTCTAGTATTTAACCGAAGCTATAGATTGTGAAATTGAAGATGTCTCGTTGTTAGTGTGTTTTTTAGTTAGCTTAGATAGTAGCATAGCATACAGCTAACGTTATCCGATGATCGTGCTAGCTGAGCTTATACTGCCCTGATACTGCCGTACCGTATTCACAGCAATTCGTAATGCAATTATAATTATGTCATTATTTTTTATCGTAATAATCAGCACAATATGTTACAAGTACACTTTTTTTTTAATTAAAAGAACCATAAAATAATGTTTATTTGTGTATGTTACTATTTTTCTTATTAACAGTTTGGACAGCTCACGTTAGCTACAAGTTACAACAGATTTAGATCAGGCATACTACTGGCATACTACTGGGGTCCTAAGCTCGGACTCACCTCTTCAATAGGACTCATTTGTTCACAACACCGGCCATAATTTCAAAATTCGAGATAAGGTGATTACATCCATAAACTGAACACTAAGCGGTTCTATATACGGAGCGCCTGATGGAACCCTTGATGGTTCCATATGGAATCTTTTGTACTAAGAGTGACGTTTGTAACAGATCTGTAAATCTCACACAGGTGCAGGTTTCAGGTTTCTAGGTTTAGAAGGAGAAAGAATATTCCAGCAGGAACTCCAGCTGTTTCTGTACCGATATGAAAGCAGCTGCACATGTAACGGCTGAGTTAATGAGCATAGGAAAATCACAGCAATTAAAATGTTAATTAAAGGGTTAGTTCACCCAAAAATGAAGATTCTGTCAGTAATTACTCTCCCTCATGTTGTTCCAACCCCATAAGACTTTCGTTCATCTTCGGAACACAAATTAAGATATTTTTGATGAAATCTGAGAGCTGTCTCACTCCTCCATAAGCTTCTCTGTAATCGATATCTGCCATCCCAGAAAAGTTAAAGACATTGTTAAAATAGTCCAAGTGACTACAGTGGCTCAACCTTAAGTTTATCAAGCGACGAGAATACTTTTTGTGCATAAAAAACACTTTATTCAACTATTGATTTTCTTCTGTCAGAACGGAGGCTCACTATTGGCCAGCATCACACACATGACCAGCGTCGACCAATAGTGAGCCTCCGTTCTGACGTACAACCCAGAAGCGGTTGTTACACTACGTGAACTCACTCAGAGAAACACAGAAGAACATGAAGAGTTGAATAAAGTCGTTATTTTTGTTTTTGTTTTTTTTGCGCACAAAAGGTATTCTCGTCGCTTCATAAACTTAAGGTTGAGCCACTAAAAATAAAATTTTTTTAATTAATACATTTTTAGGTAACTGTGATTTTGTATTTCTGAAATACATAACTTAGACAGTTTCCTCTAATTACAGATCACTCTAAATTGTAATATGGACTTCTGTAAAGCTGCTTTGAAATGATGTGTATTGTGAAAAGCGCTATAAAAATAAACGTGAATTGAATTGAATACTGGTCTGGCATGGTTTTGAGTCGGTTTCAGTGGTTTCGTGTGTACACTGATATTTCTTGAGACGACGCCGTGTTTACGGATTTACAAAAAAAAAAAAAAAGATGGGATAGGGAAAGCTCTGGCTTGGTGTGGATGTGGCCTGAGATTTGATTACAGCTTTCCTGTAGCTCGAACAGTAGAGTGCTGGCGCTTGCAACGCCAAGGTCATGGGTTCGATTCCCAGGGAAAAGCAAGAACTGATAAGAATGTAAATGTGTACTTTGAAATGCAATGTAAGTCGGGTGCCAGAAAGTCTGGGCGACCCCTCGAGAGAACAGAAGGCTCTGCTGAGAATTAACATTTGAGCTCTCTCCTGCATGTGTAACAGCAACATCCGAGACACAGCTCACACACACCTCACTTGGACAATCTCCCTCTCCTCCTCCTCACCTAAAACTCACTGAAAACATATGCAATGTCAAGGATGTACAAACAGTAAATATGCGTGTTTGGTATCATTTAAAGTGTCTGAGTGCGCCGGGTAAAATGGTCTTATTCTCCCAACTATAATGATAAGCTAAAAGAAGTTATGAAATATATCTGGAAATATACCCAGATCCTCCGTTCAAACTCCCTCCTGTATGGAAAACAAGAACCCATTCAAGTACAAATCCTGATCTCACAGTTGTGAGCCCCTCAATAGGGGACCAGAATCCCTCAATAGGGGACCAGAGTCTAATTATAATGACAGACACCATCATTTGGTAAGAATATTGAATTATCTGGGTTTATAAGGAAAATGAGCAGAAAAGTACGAGGAGTCTGTAGGTTGACTTCTCATATGAACGCTGTGTGTAAGTTTTGTTGCCAGGTAAATGTTTCTTTAATTCCTCGATTTCCGAATTATTGTTATTGTAGTTGATTGATCGATGATTTTATTGTATGAAATTGGATTTTGAATTATTGCTCTATTACCTGGTCAATAAATTGTAAACATTTGATTTTATTCTGACTGACTCTAAAGCCCCGTTCACACCGCCAGCGACAAAGCGACACGATCCCATTCATTTCAATGGAGCGCTGGCGACTTCCGGCGACACGAGCGACAGTGACCGTTGGCGACAGAATGAGGGCGTGTCAAGCGGCGCGAGACAAGTGACAAAAGTTCAGAAATGTCAACTTTATGCAAATGAGAAGTGATTTTCGTGAGCGACAACCAATAGGAAAGAAGACTTTCAGTGGAGCTCAGCTCACGTCACCGTTTCGGGTGAAGAGGCAAGAAGAGTTCGAGGGCGATTTCACTGTTTTATATGATTTGACTGTAACCACAAACATGGATATAATAAAATGATGCATGGAAAAGAAAAACTCGACAGTCTCAGTGAGTTTAAAGGCCCTTTCACACCGGACGCATAACGAAAAAGTGAAACAAAAAAGCAAATAGTTTGTGTGCGAATAGTTCGCGTCAAAACCATTCACATCAGCCGCGACGCGAATTTGCGATGCTGTGACGTTCAGAGCTTCAACATTCCAAAACTTTCGCGCCGACAGCTGAGAAAACATGGACACTTCATCATCATCATCATCATCCAGTGAAGACGAGCTTTTCATTTTCTTTAAAAGACAGAAAAGAAGGTTTTAGGTGCAGCCAATCTTACAGAACAGAGAGTCTGAAGGGGAGTTTGCTAATGTCCACTTTTAGTTTCCTTTTCCTCTCTCCTTTTCCTCTCATAGGTGTCCCTGAGGTTTTTCCACAGTTTTTTTGCGTCTTCAACTAAACACAGTGCGTTTTGTAACGTCAATACACATCACATGTAACACACGAAGTAACAACTTAAAATCATTCGACTAGAAACTGTAGATATCGCACAAAGAATGTATAGTACACTAAAAGCAGCCCTAAATAGTCTCACTACATTTTGTTACATGTTCAAAGTAAACACGGTCTCTGTCTCTATCTTTGACGATAATAGTGTTAGCTTTATATCACAAATGTAGTTTAGCCTGCTAGCCTACACAGCACAGGACTATACAACGACTAAACTATCACACAACATACTCACAGTCGTGATAACCGAGTTGGTTGGCAATGCTACGCCACACATCGTCTTTCAAATCGTTGTCCTTGTAGTTTGTGATTGGCTGAAGCCTTTTCTGTCGCCAAAAAAAAAAAAAAAAAAAAAAAAATCGACATCGAAGCGAAAAAAATACGTCGTTTTTTCTCCGCAGCACATTCACGTTCAGTGTGGAAGCGCTCATTACACACACAGCTGATCAAAAAATAAAACCATCGCGCGAATTATTCGTGCGTCAAAATCGCGTCCAGTGTGAAAGGACCTTAATTCATACATTTAGTTCGAGTGTTGTAATTTTATGATGCAAGTTTAGCACTGCTGCAGTTAATTTTACAGTTTCCCCTGCATTATGTTGACTATTAGGGACAAGAACATTGGTTATTTGTCAAATTCGAATGACGTTTTAGTAATTTATGACAGTATGAGTTAATTTGTTGATTGATCGATCGTTAATCTAGTAGGCTAAATGATTTAATCCACTGAACACTGCTGTGGTAATATAACTCTCCCAACAGTATACTGTTTATTTTGAGCCTTATTCCTAGTCAAATTAAAATGATGTAGTTGTATATATCACTTGTGATGGTGTTTTGTATAGAAATGGCCAGACGTGCAGTCCACCAATAACATTAGAGCGACAGCACTACGAACGCCCACAAGTGACTCACAGTACAGAGACTAGCGACATACAGCGCCAAAGTCGCTGGCGGCGTGAACGGGGCTTAAGATTGTTTTCCCAAGTAGATTATCGGATTCGTATTGGGATGGATTTTAATTAATCAACTTTAATTAATCAACTAACATTTGTTTTTCTTGCAGGAACAACATTCATATGCTTTTAAATGTTTCCAAACTCTTTGGGGGAAAACTTGTGACTTTGAGTATGTATGTGTGTGTGTGTGTGTGTGTGTGTGTGTGTGTGTGTGTGTGTGTGTGTGTGTGTGTGTGTGTGTGTGTGTGTGTGTGTGTGTGTGTGTGTGTGTGTATATAAATAACAGAAAGGGGAAGTGAAACTAGACAGATGACTAGTTCTAGTATAGTATAGAAACTGTTGTACAACTAGTATAAAAACTGTTGTATCTGTGTTTTCTGGTGGGATTCTCAATGGAATTTGTCTGAGATCTTCCGGCCTTGCTTCTTGGGAGAGATTCCCTGAGAACTGCTCAGGAAGATCTCCTGGCCGTGATTAAAGCATTTAAAGGACATTTGCTTGAGTCTGTTTGTCGAATTATTCCTGCGCAGGAAGCTAGTTTAGGAAGGAAGCTAGTTTAGGAAGGAAGCTAGTTTAGGGAAGCAAGTTAGTTAGAAACTCGGCCAGTTGTCGACTGAAGACGCAAGAGCTAGAGTATAAAGGTATTGGGTGTCGATTTGGAGACGCCTCAGTTTAAGGAATTGGGTGCCGATTTGTAGACGCCCCAGATAAAGGTATTGGTGTCGATTTGGAGACGCCTCAGGTAATAAGATCAATTGGGCGTCGATTTGGAGACGCCCCAGATAGTTAAGTTTAGGGAAAAATCTACCACAGTATATTCCCACAAGTTTTGCGTCAGATTAGTGACGACTAACATTTGACATCAATTCAAGTGTACTTGGTTTAGTGGAGGCGAGTTATTTCCGTCTAGGGCAGCGAACACTGTTTGATCAACCTAAATCTGGGTGTGTCTACTTACCTCTGTCTTAATTTAATGTTACTTTAGATAAGTGTACGTGAGAAATCACAGGCTTGGCCAAATCCAGAGCTATTATAAGAGAAGTAAAGTTGGTCGACTTACATCTATAGTGGCCAAAACCTCTACTGAAGTAAAGCGATTAAATTAAATTCAAGTGTGTGCAATTCCATGAGGACTATTAAAGTATCTTTGATTGTGTAAGGGTGAATCCGACCGTCTAAAGCCCTATTGGCACTGGATTAGCATTATCTAGTGACCTTGTGTGATTTAGAAGTAACCCCCCCCCCCCCCCCCCCGTCTTGTCGTAATTATAGGTCTAGCTGTATGAAATATCATAAACAGAATAATGTTCCTTACCTCATGCTGCTATAGACCTTATGCGCCAGAGAAACAAGGGCGCCGCCATCTTTAGAATATTGTCTTTGAACTTCCGTTTTTGCGGTCGCTCTGTATATCTCTGTGGCGCTGCTGTCCAGGAGTAATTAGCTTTTGAAGTGGATTTACTTAATGTAAAGTTAACGAAAGTTATCATGAGGATTGTAATGTTTAAAGCAGATGTCTTAACAAATGTCAGTAGACCGGGAAGATTTTAAAACGAGCCGTTCATTCATAAATACGCAAGATCGCTGTGAAAATACAGACCGGAAGTCAAAAGAAAACGAGTGCAGCGCTGAAAAGGGGCGGAGCTACATAAGGTCTATACATGTCATCCATCTCCAGCTAATCATTCGTTTTGTTTTTGCTCCTCTGATGGTTTTCAGCTTTCTCTTTCTGCAAATTGTATAATTGTATGGTGTATAGCAATATGACCCAGCACCCAAACTACTATGAAAACACTCCAATGCAGCCTTTATTCTTCACGAAAGATGGATAAAAAGGCGCAAAGGAAAAAAAAACCTTGTAAAAATTATATACGATCCCGCCAAATCACAGAGATGCCCATTCGCACGGGACTCGGTGTGTTCGGCGAAACATGGTCGGTCATTTGCGGGGGAATTTTTACTTTACAAATCACAGACATGGCCGATTCGCACGGGATTAAGATCACAGACGACCTCCGCAATTATTACACATGACTAGAGGTCACCAGGTAATACTAATCCTGTGCGAATAGGGCTTAAGGTATTAGTCAATGGGCTTTATGCACAGCTGCACTACTTCCTGAACTTCAGGCAGGTCCTCTGTTTCCTGTCTGACATTATTGGACAAACTGATTAATCCAGGTGGTCAGGCACACCTGGATTAATCAGTCTGTCCAATAATGTCAGACAGGAAACAAAGGACCTGCCTGAAGTTCAGGAAGTAGTGCAGCTGTGCATAAAGCCCATTACCTCTGTTTGATGAACATAACTGTGAGATTGTGTCGATATAGCTTCCTAATCTGAACAGGTAAAACATAATTAAAGAGTTAAAAAGAATAATCAAACATTTGCTCACTTTTAATGATGCCCAGATATCATTAAAACCATGAAACCATGAAACCAGATGAAATAACGAGGTAATACATATGAGAAAATGGGCCCTATTTTAACGATCTGAAACGCAAGTATCAAACGCAAAACGCAAGTAACTTTGTGGGCGGATCTCGGGCGCTGTTGCTATTATACCGGCGGGATAAATGACACTTGCGCCCAATGCAAATCTAAAATGTGTTGGTCTGAAGTAGCTTCATTACTCATAGGTGTGGTTTGGGCGTAACGTGAAATAAACCAACCAGAGCGTCATCTCACATTCCCTTTAAGAGCAGGCGCGCTTGTTCCATGGCGGATTGCTATTATAACGGCGGATTTGCCAGACGCACGGCAGGAGCGGTTCACAGCCGAGGAGACCGTCGTTCTCGTCAGGGCCGTAAAACACAGAGAAGTGACATTGGGGATGGAGAAACACACCCAGATTAGCTTCGGTTAAACAGGCGTATGATAATTTGGGTAAATGTGTAAGCTAGATTTATGCCTATTTTTTCACATCTTCATGGACACCACAATGATTTCCCTCGTGTGGTAATATTTTCCCTTGTAATAATGTATGGTTTTCTCAAAATGTGAACTGCTGCGTCTGTGTGTAGATGAGAGAAGCAAAGTGTATGAGCGTTGTGCACACGCTACATTATGGCCAAGCATGCGCCCTTAAAATAGCATCTGAATAACGCGCCACTGACTTTAGACTAGGTTTCTCCTGGTCTGTGGAGGAATTGTTTTCTGAAACTGCAAAATAGCACCAGGGAACGTTTGCGCCGGAACACTCCTCCTCTTTTCGCTGAACCGCCCCCGGGAGCGCAAGTTCATTCCCTAATTTACCGGCGTGCGTCTGTGGAGGGAAAAGTCCGCTGTGCGTCGGGTGCAAAATAGGAATGATACATGCGTCGTGTACAAAGTCAATTGCGCTGGGTGCAAGATAGGGCCCAATGCATTTCATTTAATCTTGTTGTGTTGCGTAACAGGAAAGACAGTAACACGCAGAAACCTTCACCCGTATTATTGGAAATCCGCCATTGGGCCAATAGACGGGCTTACACTGTGGAGAAAAGCATCTGCCAAATGCATAAATGTAAAATGTAAAAGATCAGTCTCCAGCATCAGATGTTTCACTGCTCATCTGGCAGGGCTTGGCGAAGGTTCACAGACTGCGATTGAGACAGAATGACAGGAACATCACACACACACACACACACACACACACACACACACACACACACACACACACACACACACACACACACACACACACACACACACACCTGTCAGCAGAGGTGCTGCATTAAACATGCCTGTTTACTCCCATTACTCCCAGTGTCGTACGCGGAGAGCTGGAACTGGTGTACGACGCTTCATCTGAGCTTTATTAATGGAGATGTTGATGCATGTTGGCGCGTCACTCTGTGTTTAACCCAGACGTCTCTCACTGATGAATCTATCGACAGATGCTCAGGATTTAAAGCAGATCTACTACAGTCAGGCTGTGAATGAGGCTCTTCTGAGTCCCAGTGGATTGTGCAATTCATTAACGAATCGTTTTAGCAAATCATGTGCACAATATTATAATTAGTGCTGGGCAACGATTAATCGCATCCAAAATAAAAGTTTGTGTTTACATAATATATGTGTGTATAATTATTTTGTATATATAAATACACATTCATGTATATATTTAAGTTTTTTTTAAATTTATATATATAAACTACCGGTTAAAAGTTTTAGATCTGTAAGATTTTTAAAGTCTCTTCTGCTCACCAAGGCTGCATTTATTTGATTAAAAAATACAAACAAAAACAGTAATATTGTGAAATATTATTCCAATGTAAATCAGCTGTTTTCTATGTGAATATACAGTAAAGTGTAATTTATATCCTGTGATCAAAGCTGAATTTTCAGCATCATTACTCCAGTCTTCAGAGTCACATGATCCTTCAGAAATCATTCTAATATCATGATTTGATGCTCAAGAAACATTTATGATTATTATCAAGTATCATTACATTTTTATTTCATGATGCTATGATGAATAGAAAGTTCAAAAGAACAGCATTTATCTGAAATTTAAAGCTTTTGTAACATTAAACATCACCGTTCAAAAGTTTGGGGTCAGTAAGAATTTAAATTTTATTTTGGGGGAAAGAAATAAAATAAATCAATACTTGTATTCATCAAGGATGAGTTAAACTGATCAAAAGTTACAGTAAAGACATTTATAATGTTAGAAAATATTCTATTTTAAATAAATGCTGTTCTTTTGAACTTTCTGTTCATCAAAGAATTTAGAAAAAAAAAATTGTACAACTGTTTTCAACACTGATAATAATCATAAATGTTTCTTGATCATCAAATCATCATATTAGAATGATTTCTGAAGGATCATGTGACACTGAAGACTGGAGTAATGATGCTGAAAATTCAGCTTTGATCACAGGATATAAATTACATTTTACAATATATTAAAATAGAAAACAGTCATTTTAAATTGTCATAATATTTCACAATTAATATTAATATTTATTGTTTTTAATCAAATAAATGCAGCATTGGTGAGCAGAAGATACTTCTTTTAAAAACATAAAAAATCTAAATCTATCTAAAACTTTTGACCTGTAGTAAATATATACTATTTATATCTATATATAATATTTATGTGTGTATTTATATATAATTATACACACATATTATGTAAACACAAACTTTTATTTTGGATTCGACTAATCGTTGTCCAGCCCTAATTATAACACTACTAACTAAAACAAAGGGAACAAATTATTACAATGTGGCCATACTTTCCATAAAGTGTTGCATTTTGCATGTTTTTTGGGACAATCAGAGGCGAAGCACAATATTCCGAGCCCTATGCATAAGCAGTCCTGATGGGCCATGTTCCTCAACCACCCCCTATTTATTTAGCCTTTACCTCAGATTACATGTATAACCAAAGTATCATCTGAAAGTGTAGGCTATGTTCTGCTCTTTCAGTGTGTTGTCTCAGTTCATCTTTAGCACTAACGATCGCGGAGATATTCAAGCAGTTTAGCACTATAGATTCCGTGTTCTAGATTGTGCTCACCTTTCTCTGAAAAGAAGTCAGTTGCCAATCGTTTCCCCTCATTTTGTTTTCTTTCCTTCTCCTGTCTTTCCTTTCTTTTTTGGTGGCTTGATTTGGCTTTCTTTGAGAAAGACATTTCTACTGCAGAAGTTTGCGCTCCACTAGATGTTCAACTAACAAAACGCGTGCATATGGACTAAACCATTTGGCACATTAGCAAGGGGTTAGTACCAGTCAGTCAATCAACCAAGTTATTCAGCCAATACACTAACTTTACATTTAATCTGACATTCGTTAGGAAATTTAATTTGGAAATGACAATATCCAGGTAAAATAAAATATATTCCAGACTTTAAGGGCCCTCTCTCCCCTTGGGGCGCTGGTAATCAGCTATATGGGGAGGCTGCAGACCTGGAGCCGGTAGATCTACGCCCCTAGCAGTTTTACGCCCCTGGCAGTTTTACGCCCCTGCTGTTCCTGATGCGTCCAGTAGGGGGATATGCTGCGAAATAACACCATTAAATCGATGCTCAAAACTTACACAATAATAACCGTCCAGTTCATAGATTTTGCCCGAATTTGTGGTTTTTGTTAATTTAAATATTAAACGTTTTAGTATAAATCTGCACTGCACTATGGATTAAAATATCTCTAGATATTAGGTTGGGCTTCACTCAGCCTATACAGAAGACTATTTGTTTTCATGAATTAAAAAATAACACACATAGTTGGATCAGATGACAAGTAATGATATATGACCTACTATAGAATAGTTAATTGAATATTGAATAAATAGTAATAATAATAATACTAATTAATAATAATAGAATATTCACTGTATGTTTTTATACAGGAGACTGAGTGAAATATGTTGTTGTGAATTTATATAAAGTTACAATTAGATATTAAACATATTTAGCCCATTAGACTGCACCGTGTAATCATATGGATCCTGGATTAAATATCTGCTGTACTATTCACTTAGTCATCATACAGCTACAAAACAGTGTCCTTCATAGCATTTTATGAAGACAAACACAATTTATCCCTTTTCTAAAATTCCAAGGGCCATTTATAAGAAAGAGACAATATTTTTGTTCACAAAAACATTATTTATCAACACCATTTATGAATTATGATGACTCCCCTATGGCTTGCCACTCTGCTTTAACTGTTTTTCTATCCTCCTGTCAAAGTGCTTCTGCTCACTGATAAAAAATTAAAATAAAATTAAACAAACAAATGTAAAAAGGACATCCATGGTGAATTTTATTTTGTCAAATTCAAAAGCAGCAGGACTCACTGTTAAATTTTGTATAAAATTCCTGAATCCTTAATTTTTTATCACAGTTGCTTTTGTACATTTCATCATTATTCATTATATCAATTCATTTTTTCCTTCATTAGTGAAATTCTAAATACACCTCCGCAATTCATCAGTTCAGGACACATTTACAAAATAAAGTGTAATAGAAATGTATTGAAAACATGCTTAACAGTTTATGACAACTAGTCAGCCATTTTGCATTTAATGACTTATGCAAGGAACTAATGCCTAGATGTTTTGTGGTGTATGACAATTCAACAGAGAAATAGTATAATAGGCCTATATTTTGATCAACATGACATAAAGAGTTGATAATGTAGGAAACAGCAGACAGTTGTACATTATGAATTGCATGAATGTACCAAAGCATTTGCAATTTGTATAAAATGAGAAATTGCTTTTATGATGTGCACAAGTGAAAGATGATGTGATTTCAGGTGTGATCTGAGAAATGCACCAAAGCAACTGAGATAAACTATAATACTTATTGGAGACCCTGCAGAATCACTGACCCCATGAGTCACAGACCACATAAAAGAAAGTGTTACGAGAACACAAACTGCCTTTTTAATTTGCATTTCATGTGTGTATTTCATTAAAAAAAGCTAAACTTTAAAAAAATATAAAAAGGACATCCATGGTGAATTTGATCTAGTCACAGTGTGTGTGTGTGTGTGTGTGTTGCCCAGAATTTATGTCAGATGAGTGTGGATTGCATCAATTTGCTCCTGATCTTCAAAGTACAATGGCACAGGTACTTGTTGGTGGAACACTTTTGGAAAAAGTGTCAAGACACTTTGATTTCTTTTGGCCACTGATGATGGACTGTGCAGAGAAAATTTAAAAAATGACATTAAAAACATGTCCTTGTATGTCTCTGTA
>NC_138727.1:2100363-2105363 GCF_965113295.1 Leuciscus leuciscus
GTGAGAAAACGAACAGTATTTATATCGTTTTTACCTCTTATACACAGCCATGTCCAAGTGATCTGATCTGACGTGTGCGCAGACTGGTGCATAGATATATACACACTAGATGTCGCCTTGTCTACGGCAGTTCATTGGAACGAATGTCTTTAAGGTGACATCTAGTGTATATAACTACCTGAGAATGCTCAAGACAGCACTATATACTATTTGCACAGCCATTTGAAAAATACAGTAAAGTTACACATTACTGTATTTAGTGAGGTAACAGTGAGTACAAGACACTGAATATGTATGTTTCACATTTTTACTGCATATGCTCTTTGCAATTCTAATTTGTTCACAGCATTGTGCAAAAGAACAAATACACCCTTATTTACAACAAACATAAACTCCCTTTGGGTAGAGCTGTGCACAACTGGAAACAATATTGCAGTACATATTGGAACTGAACATTGGTTGCAACTAATGCTTCACACACACCCCTTCTCATCAGTGAAAGCTGAGATTCACCTGAGAGAAACTGTTCAGTTTAGGAGACATTTTCAGGAAAAAAAAAAGATTAAAAAAAATGTGTAAAATTAGCTTGGCAGATTTTGACAACTAGCTCAACATTTTTGTATGTAATGACTCAAGCAATGAAACGAGGACTATTAGTTTTATATGGAATGACTATTCAGCATTAATTCAGCATTCATTAATTTTGACAGACATGACATAAGTAAGGAATAATTGACGACAGGCCGTTGAATTATTAGAAAAATAATGCACACCCGAGGTGGTAATGCGGTCACGACGCGAAGCGGAGTGGCCGTTACACCTCGGGTGTGCATTATTTTTCTAATAATTCAACGGCCTGAAGTCAATTATTCCGCTTATACTACAGTTACCACACCTCGAAACATTGTTCAGATTATGTTTTTCAAGACGTTTGTAAAGTTTTTGTCATTAAAACGCTCTTGTATGTAGGACTAATTTCTTACGCATCTAATCCCATGCCTCCGTTGCTAATTCCAAAACGTCATTTCAGAGTTAGTAACGGAGGTTTGAGCCGCTGATAGCAGACTAATGCTGGGTTAGGGTTAGGGTTAGGGTTAGGTAGAGTTAGTAACGGAGGTTTGAGCCGCTGATAGCAGACTAATGCTGGGTTAGGGTTAGGGTTAGGGTTAGGTAGAGTTAGTAACGGAGGTTTGAGCCGCTGATAGCAGACTAATGCTGGGTTAGGGTTAGGGTTAGGGTTAGGTAGAGTTTGTAACGGAGGATTGAGCCGCTGATAGCAAACTAATGCTGGGACACACGACTAGCTGACACATTCTCTGACTGTTTTCATCGACTGCAGCAGATTTTAAACACCGACTTTGAACACAGACTGAACGCGCTGAACACGCGTTTGGGCATGATCAGTCATAAGTATCAAATTACATTCATAACCGGCCTTAAAGTGTGTTCCCGGCTTTATGCAGTTATTAATGCAGTTATTAGAGAGAGATGTTGCAATAATGAGACAGAAAAGCATGTGCGTCAATATTATTATTTATTAATTAATTCAATTCGTTTTAATGAATTCGTTAATTCTTTTTTTCTTTCTATTATTGACAGATGACAGTAGACTAGCCAAATAAATGAAACCCAAAGCCCTTTTAACAAGTAGGCCTATCAATAATTATTTATTTGTTAAATTATCTGCAATAAAAATCCGTGCTGCAGGACTATCCATTTATTTAGCCTATATTCAGTTTAATTTTCTATTGATTATAGATAGGACTTTATAGTTTATTTATTCAAATTAAACTGCATGTTTCTATTGATTGTGAAGCTAGACATTGAAAATTGCAGATCAAGCGAATGGGGCGAAATGGTTTTTCTTGTTATGATTTGTATCCGATTTTCCGTTATTACAGTTGACTACGCGAAGTGATATGGAACTGTAATGCGGTCAAGACCTGCCTGGAACTACTTTAGCCGTGCGTTTCCCTGAAAATAATGCACACCTTAGAACGTTCGTCAACCAATCAGATTCAAGCATTCAACGGCTCTGTAGTATAAGCAAATGATAATGTTATAGAACAGCAGAGAGTTGTATGAAAGCAATTGATGCATGTCCAAAAGCATTTGCATTTTGTTGGAAGGAATGAGAAACTGCTACTATGATGTGCACAAATGACTAAATGTTGTGGAGGCTGAACTAACTAGTGATGTGAGAAATGCACCAAAGCGACTGAGAAAAACTGTAAAAACATCTCAAAGTTTTAAAAAAGTCAAATCAAATGCTTTGAATTGTGGGGATGCAACACATTTGAGCAAAATGAAGCAGATCATTTGCATAACAGAAAAGTGGCATATTGTTCACAGTATGCATATACTTTATACTTCTATCTCTCTAGGAGTAATTATATTTGCTCATTATGACAGACATGACCTCTCGTCTGCATCGTCCTCAGACGTCATTCATCTAAAAACAAATGTTAATTTTCAGCATCGTAATGGGAGATCGTGTTCTCGGACGCGCCGCTACTCGCATTTCATTTGCTTCTCGTTCACATAAAGCCGCCACTCAGCGTAATAAACACCAGAACAATGTGATTTATCCCGGCCGCCGACTATAAAACTACATATTTACTGAGCAATCAAGGGATGCATTTTTTTTATGGGTAATCAACCTTAAAGGAATAATTCAACTAGCAATGAAAAATATGTCATTTACTCTTGGCATGTTTTCTTGCTTCAGTTAAACACAAAAGGAGATGGTGAGCGGAATGAAAGCATGACGTTTACTAATCATTTATGCTTTATTAGACCCAGATCTATCTGTAAAGCATCAAATAACTCGGATGAATGCATATGCATAAATTTTATGATGTCTTTTGTCCCTTTTGAAAGCCCTTTCATCACTCGATAAATAGCAGCATGAACATCATCTTTTTTTTGGGTGCTCTGCAGAAGAAAGTGAGTTTGAAACGACATGAGTTGTTGGTAAATGAAGACAGAATGGTAATATTTCATATAAAGCAGTTGAATTGATGATATAGTGGTTTGCAAGATGAAAACACACACACATTGAATATTAACGCTGCGGTCTGCTGTCAAACGGCTGTCGTGAGAAGCTCTCCTGGGTCTAAAACAGAGGGAAAAAAAAGATGCAAATGTTTCTTCTGTCATAATTTATCTCAGACAGCTCAAAGTCGAGACATCAGAAACAGAGAGCCGTCAGTCCCAAATAAACAAGACGAAGAGGAATCCGTCCTTGAGGACAAACACACACTCAACAACTATCTATTAATCTCTCTACAACATGAATACACATAGATACCCAGATCATCGCGGACGACTGCGTCACTTTTACCAGAGCGAACGTACAACCTGTCCATCTGGAGGACATGAACACACATGTGGCTTTAAGTCTCACTTCATGGACACACACACACACACACACACACACACTGGGTTTAAAGTCAGCTTATTTCCTGCTGATTCTCATAGTTATTCTATTAAAAGTGCATTGTGTTGCAGTTTCTAATGAAGCTCCCAAACAAAGAGTTAGCAAATTGGTTTTATTTACTTTGATGTTGTGTTTAGCACACACACACACACACACGTTCTCACACACACACACACACACACACACACACACACACACGCAAACACGCACACACAGACACCCACATACACCCAAATACACGCACACACACACACGCACGCACGCAAACACACACACACACACACACACACACACACACACACACACACACACACACACACACACACACACACACACACACACACACACACACACACACATACTCACTTACACTCACTCAAACATCAAGTTTATTTCTTAGTTGGTATTCATAACCGAGTGTGTGAGGGGAGTGTGTCATTTCTGAGCCACTAGTGACACCAAACTCAGTGTAAAGGCTCTTGCACACTGAGTCCGAAATTCACGTCGGAAATTTTCACACGTTAAAAAATAAATACGACCTCACATTATGTCAATCACACTTGCACACTGCCTCCGAAACTTTCGTCCGTCATAAAAAAATTCGCATCAGGTTCGATTTTCTGCGTTTTTCGCATCCATAGCAAGCATTTTGAATGGTGTTTTGACAATTCAGAGCCACCGAATCACGAATACGAAAAAACACATGCGAAAATTTCAGACTCAGTGTACAAGGGCTATGGCGTTATTTTTATGTCAAAAGTTATGAGCGTGTAAGACATGCTCACGAGCACATTATGTTATTTCACACGCGCAAAAATGAACCTTCAGCTGGCATGATAAAAGTACTCGCGCACAAATTCAACAACCGAGAGGTGTACAGGTAGCTGCAAGCGAGCGCCTGGCATACTCTCATAGGTTAACTCTGCTTGTACAGTGGAATCCTGCTCGCGCGCAGCGGACTTCTGCTCGCGGAGTGCTGTTTTGCTCGCGCAGTGGATTTCTGCTCGCTCAGCTGATTTCTGCTCGAGTCTACATGACTTTTGACAATTTGGGGGCGGAAACCAAGGAGGGCACTGACCCTCTTATGATTGGTCACTTTCATCATGGAAGATCTTGGGAAATCCTAACCCCGCCCACCTTCTGACGCAGCGCGCGTCACTCAGCTCGCTCTGCTACTCCAGCTATCTCTGTGTATATTTTAGACAACGAAATATGTGATAAAACACCATACTAACTCTTTTCGTTTTCATTTAAAGAAATCTTAAACATGATAGCCACACAAATGTGGTTCAGGCAACGCGTATTGATTATATTCACTGCACATAACGTTTGCCTATTTATAAAAAAAACTAAATATAAAACACAAACCTGCCTCTTTTCGTTTTAAATATAATATAAAACCATTAAACATTTTAATATGGTCCAGACAATATGTGCATTTGTACCAAACAACAGATTTTGCAGTAAACAACATTACAGTTTTTAAAATTTTTACATACAATTATTACAATTTAAAATGACAAAACTCAACCCAGTCTCTTTTTGTTAAATTTCAGTTTTT
>NC_138727.1:2110363-2223184 GCF_965113295.1 Leuciscus leuciscus
ATAAAACTAAAATGCTTAAGCAAACACGCATTAAAACAAACTCAAATAACCTCTGTTTTATTTACCACGGCGAAGACACATTTTTTACAGCATGTCACTAATACATTATATAAAGCTATGCGACACGTGGCTTTATTTGTGTATTTATACAGTGCAGTATATCTGCTTATGGTCATTAGAGACAATATTTCCATTTTCCTTTTCAGAATATTTTAACAAGCCACATATATGTTTATCACACTTAAAGGTAATATGTTTATGACACATTTACCCGTGCTAATGAGATGCAGAATGTAAACCAGGACCAGTACGGAAACAAGCAAACAGATCATCACTGTCATCACTGCTTCAAACGCTGAATCACTGAGTGATTTCTGGAAATTCTGGCTCGGTTTATTCAGAGTCACTACAGAATCATCCGAGTCTGCTTCGAGTCTACAGGATTATTACTCAACATCACTCAGGCACCATTTACACTGCAGGTCTTGATGCCCAATTCCGATTTGTTGACTATATCCGATCTTCTTTTAAAGGGGTGGTATAATGCCCTTTTCACAAGATGTAAAATAAGTCTCTGATGTCCCCAGAGTGTGTGTGTGAAGTTTTAGCTCAAAATACCCGACAGATATTTGTATATCGCATGTTATTGTGTTTTTTTTTAGGTAGACAATTTTAAGATCTGTCCAGGGACAACGGATGAAAAATAGCCTTTTGGCTAATTCTGGTGCATTTGCAGCAATGCTAATTAATGTACACTGTCCCTGTCAAATAAATTAATAAATAAATAAATAAAATCGTCACTTTTTGAGGGTGAGCAAAAACGCACCATTTTGAGTCTGTCCCTTTAAATGCAAATGAGCTGCTGCTCCCGGCACAGGGGGCGGAGCTTCAACAGCTTGCACTCACACACACACACACACACTGAAAATTTCAAAAACTTTTAGCCTTTTATGTTCAAACCGGAGTCAGACAATGATGGAGAGACTCAAAAAGAAGTGACAACATGTAGAAGCAACAGGACATTTCTGAATGGTTAGTTGATGAATTTATGAAGCTGATGTGTAGTTATCTTCTAGTCATTGATATTCTGTCATGATAATCTATAAATAGCATGGTGTGTTTATAAAGGCATGGTGTGTTTAACTTTTAATTGTCTGACGAAGAGCCTACGTGCTCGAAACATTACCACCTGTGTATGAGTCTACCATCAAATTTTTGTAGCCATGGTGTGCCGACTTTTTTTATTTTTTTATTAATTTCCTTGTTGAACACCCAATTTGAGCAACATATTGCTTTGCTTTGGATGTGCGTGCTTTGGATCTGATTTTTCGTGGGTTATATCCGATCTGTGCACATGAACGGCTGAAGACGCAACTTTTTTTTTAAACACATGATCTTTAATACTAACACTTTATTTTCTCTTCTCTTCTACTCTATAACGATTTAATTTAAAAAACGTAATAAAAAAAAACATACTGCGTTAAACTTGGAAGGATCACAGCACTTACATATTGTTGTCCTATTGTTAGTTTCACTGCTTCTATTGCTCTCCTCATTTGTAAGTCGCTTTGAATAAAAGCGTCTGCTAAATGATTAAATGTAAAAGTAAACATGGGAGGAAAAAAATCGGAAATTGGTCACTTGACCCATGCAGTGTAAATGGTGTCTTAAATCGGATCGTGAGGAGCCTAAAGATTCCCAGTCCTAAAAACCACTGGTTAGTGACATCCCTGAGCAACACTAGAAACAAACAACTAGGCAGTTCTTGACCTGAATAAGCTGAAAACACACTCAAATGATGTCTGGCAGTATGATGCTAAAACATAAAATCACAGACTAGTTGTTTTTGAAAATTTGCAGTGTCTGGTTTGGGGTCAGTCTAAAACACTTCCATTAGTCTGTGCCGACAGGAGTGAAGAGGACAGACAGTAAAAGCATGAATTTGTACCCGAGCAGCCGCGCGACTCGAGTTTTCAAACCATCAGCGCAACAGATTAAAGCGTAAGTGGACCTCAATGAGACTGAACAACAAACAGAGAAATAGAAAGACAAAACAGAAGTGCAGCAACATTGCTATTGTTCGGTCTCCTTTATTCCACTCGAAGTGGTTTGTTTGTGTGCGTCTCTACAAGAGCTGTAATAAAGTAAGGACAGCAGCACAAGGTCTTTGAAGACTAAAATGTCATCTTTTCATATAATTTAATTATTTAATATTATGTATCTGTATTATTATTCTTTATTCATAATCAGTTGTATTATCGTATGGAGTTTTAAATGCATGTGTTTGTGTAAGGGTGGATTCCTGCAGTGGTTCAAGCTGCAAGACTGCCAGATGACTAAAGAAACGTTATTATCAAGATGGTAGAAAACTGCACATTTCTTGTCTGTTCCACCCACTGCCACTAATACCAACGACGGAAATAAGCACAGTTACAATAGCTTAATATTTGCTTAATATCGTTGCTATAGAGAGTGACAATATTGTTTTGCAATATGCAGCACTTCAGAGTCAATACCAAATCAAAACTAGTACACTTAAAATAGTTACAAAATAGATGTATGAGATGATGATGATAACTTATATTATTAATTGTACCCAGCATATATGAAAAATGTTACCTGAGGGAGAGGGAGAGGGAGAGGGAGAGAGAGAGAGGGAGAGGGAGAGAGAGAGAGAGAGAGAGAGAGAGAGAGAGAGAGAGAGAGAGAGAGAGAGAGAGAGAGAGAGAGAGAGAGAGAGAGAGAGAAGAGGAGGCAAAAGGAGAAAGAGCCCCAAGAAAAGGGACCCAGAGAAGAAGAGAGCCAGAGCATCAAAGAGACAGAGCAACAGTTCCAATCTTCTTTTATCCTTTCCTTGACCATGTGACTAAAACACAAATGTGAGACATTCAAACTGACCAATCAGATAATTACACTTCCCCACCGTACTAAAGGTGTGACAGTTCATCGACCCCCGAAGTACAAACATATTGGCCTACAGGCCTAGATCACTATCAGAAACCTCTGTGTCTTAGGAACTCCAAATGGTCCTTGTGGTAGAAAGAGGGGGTGGAAACAGTAAAGAAAATATCTTTGTTCATTCAAAATATCTTGGATTATTTTCAATCCTACATTTGAATGCATTAACATGTTCCACTGATAATGATACAGCAAATGTGTACAGTTGGCATATTCTTTACCAGGAAAGGAATGTTTTTCAACGGATGCAATGTACCACACATGTATACCCTGAAGGATAGTTTCTTAATATGGAAAGTGGATTGTACCATGTGCAAGCATGACGTATACGTTCCATTTTTAAAGCTCAAGCAACATGTTTTTCTACCTTACAAGGAAGTTGTAAAGTCCCTCAGTGGTGTATATAAGCTCAATCTTACTGTACTACGGCAGAGAAACATCGAGAACGCACAGACCTGGGCCGGGTTTCCCGATAACGATGTATCTTAGCTCTTAAGAGCGCTCTCTACGTGCAAGGTTACGAATGCTCGCAGCAATTCCACGAGCGTTTCCCAAAAATGCACTTAACATGAACGCGCGAGAACGCGTTTTACGTGCTACTTAAGAGTCGCTGTCCATTCGCGAAGTGCTGAAATATAACCTTATATGGAATCGTATTCTGAACGTTTAGCCTTAATTATTAGGTTTAACCTAATAATCGTCATCTGTGGATTAGCAATCAAGACAAGTCTAAAGTCTACATTCAGGCGGAGATAGCCTACACTGAACAAAAAAACAAACAAGAAAAGATACCTTTCAAAAAAGATGAAATTAATGTAGGCCTAATTTTAGAGGAGATAGAGCGAAACTAAGATGTTATTTTTAACAGATTTAAAGGACACCATACAAATTAGGAAAAACAAAACATCTGGGTAGACATTGCAAACTAACTGCAACCCGGGGTGTTCAAAGATCAGGGAAGGTGGTCTGCAAGAAATGCCCAATACATGGCTGGTTTTCGGGCACGTCAGCAAGTCATTGACAGAATTTTTTTTTATTCATCCATATTTTGCCCAGTCTTTGAAGCATATTTCCCACATTACTTCGTTCTTTTATGATTTTTTTTTTTTTGTTCATTCATTAAATTTGGATGTGTATTTTTTGATTTTTTTAATTTTAATTATTTAATTTATACATTCATTTAAACAAAAAACAAGTACAATAAAGTGTACAATAAAAAAGTACAATCAAAACCTTATATTTGTACTCTGCAGTGTAATCTGTTAAATCTAGATAAAAGTGTAATCTGCCGGTTGTCCAGCAGGTGACCACTTGGGGATTTACGGTTACTCGAGCACTCGTAGTTCTACGAAGATTTTCAAGTGCTACTTAAGTTACGATGCTTTTGGGAAACAGACCATAATATTAAGATCAGTCGTACAATCGTTTTTACGAACTTCTTAGGCTTACGATGCTTTTGGGAAACGCAGCCCTGGCGTGAAAACAACATCTTCTCTCAAGTTTCTCTCCTGACATATAAGAATAAAGATTTTTCTTGGCAAGATAACTGGTGTCCGGTCCCATGAATCAAATAAAGGCTTAATACCAAGTCTACAGCCTTCACAATCATTCCCATCTCACCGACAAACCAGAGAGATCGAGCGAAGGAGGGAAACGCATTCGTATCTTCCTCATTTCTTTCTACAGACGTCAAAGGACAAAGAGTGACGGATATGAGCAGTCGGCTGGAAGGAGGAGGAACGATGTGTGGACAAACCGAGGGTAATTTACCTCAAATCCACTTCCAGAGATTAAACCAGTGACCCGCCACTGACTAACACCAGAGGACTGATGTGATTAACCTTCAGAGATCTGCCCTGGAGACACAAACTAAACTCACAAACAAGCTCTCAATCAGGTCTCCTACAGATTAGATGGAGACTTTTCCTCAAATCTCTCCTGAAAAACAAACAAAACAACAACAACTCAGATTTGCAAAGACACTAAAGTCAGCAATCAAAGGTCAGAGATCTCAATATGAACTCGATCATTACTCATCCCTTTCTCTGAACTTCTGTTCACCTTCATTTTATAGCTTTATACTTAAATATTTAGGCCTTAATTTAAGATTTGAATTGCAAAATAAAAATGTCCATCCATTTGGATTACACAGGTTTAACGTAAACAAACTAATAGCCTTAATGTGATTAATTCATAAAATATTGATATAAAAAAAGCAAGAACATTGGCCTATATAAATAATAAAACAATAAAAATGCAATATTTCATCCTTGACTATGGTTAAAATATAATTTAATTTCAATTTAACTAATATTCGTAAATTAAAAATGCTCGAAATTATAAACTACTGATAAAACAATGCATAATGTAATAAATTTAAAAAATCGAAATTAAAAAAATTAAATCTGCCATGCATATTTTTTAATTCTTGAGCATCAGAGATAATAAATGATTTGATTGAGGTTTAAAACAACACACAGTACATTTGCTGTAACCAAGCATATTAGATACAGCAATCTAAATTAAAATACATAATATCTGACTTGAATCTAAAAGTATATGCATCACTCAAAAAAGCAAGAGAACTTTGTTTGAGCATGAAAAAAATGTGGTGAGAGCATAAACAAAATGCATCAATAATCAAAATGAATGTGGTTGTGAACTGTGAGAGAGTCTCTTTATTACACTGTGAAAACAGCACTGCTGCTTCTTAGATTACACACACACACACACACACACACACACGCGTCTATAACGATGATTCCCGATAAGAAGCCGCTGCATTTCAACACTTTGAGCGCGTCGGTTAAAACAACAACAAACACAGGATATGAGAAACTCACTCTTCTTTACTGCACTAAAACCAATTATGCTCAACAAAAACTGGGCGGCAGCGAGGACGTCTAATTTCCTCATCTGGCCGTTCATTGAGAGTGATTTCCAAAAGAAGCCGTTGTCTTTTATCAGCGCTGTTTGAGTCACGGGTGGAGGTTAATGCAGCGTAGCGCTGGTACTGTTACTGATGCGTGAGATTGGCTCTTTTCCACACAATTAATGAGCAGATTTGCCCACTGAGCAAAGCCTGAGAATATGAGAGAATTAAAAGAAAAAGAATACAAAGTCACTTCAAAACCAGCACTTGTGCATCAGATTGAATGTTCTGCTTCAAATAACTTTTGGGGTGACGTACAAAAAAAAACCATAATTAAAAACTCTATGCGTTAAGTAAATTAAAATATGAGATGTCATATAAAAGAGCAAACCTACTATACATGAACTTCAATACTAATCTTCACTCTTATGCGTGTGTTTACCATGCTTTTACCCTGGCAGAACTGCACAGATGGGGTAAATCGAGCAGTCGACGTCTACTGCTCCTAATGAAGGTATCTGAACATTATCTTTACCCTAATGATCAAACCCTCGGAGCATTACACACAACATTACACATCCGTATGGAGGAATCACACATAACACAAATGAAATAGCCAGGGAATTTCTGGAATAGGACAAACACAGCTGTTCATGTGACACTTCAGAAGTACAGAACAAACTACAATAATAAAGAAAGTTTGATCTAACTAGATGATACTTTTATGGTATTTTTGAGTCTTTTTTAGAGCTTGACAGCATCTGCTCACTGTCTGCTTTCACTGTATGGAAAATAAAAACTCAATTGATAATAATTCATGTAAAAAGTATTGTTTTTTAAAGATTTTTTTTATTTTGATGAAATTGATCATAAAATTAAATATAATGTTACAAAATATTTCCTGTTCTTTTGCACTTTCTATTCATTAAACCCTGAAATATGAAGCAGCACAACTTTTTTCAACACTGATAATTAGGGATGCACCAGATATTCGGCCACCGAAAATTTTCGGCCGAAAATGGCCCAAAAGTGTATTTTCGGTTTTCGGCCGAAAGACTTTTATCACCGAAACAATACGGCCGAAATGTTGTGATGACGCAAACAGCAGATACCGCGACCTGCACGTGCTTGTCTGAAGCAACATATCTGCGGTGTGGACGTATTTCAATATATCTGAGAGTGACCCACGGACAGCAATTTTTAAAACACAGACGTCCCAAGTCTTCCGGAAGTTCCGGGAGTCTCCCGCGTATTGATAGCGGCTCCCTGATGCCCGCAAATTAGTTTAAATCTCCCGGAATCGCGAGCGAGCATGAGCGCGCATACGTAGCGCGCGCGCGGCAGAGAGAGGGAGCGAGAGACCTTGCGTGTGTGTGCAGAGCAGCCGTCATTTATCAGAGGTGTGTGTGTTTACCTTAGCTGTTTATGGTTTTTGCAACTCACGTCCATGAGCATAGCTGCAGATAGGCTATTATTATGGGCTATGGCAGTATTGACCTAAATGCACTTTGTTTTTATGAGAGAACATTTCATTTTTAAACCTTTCTGCAGGCCAGTAGGCTTTTACATCATTATTTAATGTACACATGAGTGGGGTCAAGTTAAACATTTAATTTTATACTTTGCAATGTGCTAAATAAATATTTGCATAAAATTTTAATTGATTTATTCTTTGAAACTTTAATATTAATTTATGCAATGCCTTGATTATAGTAAAGTTAGTACACAGTCATAGCCATAAATGGAATGGTACTAATAATTGGCATAATTTATTTCGGTGTTTCGGTTTTCGGTTTTCGGCCTTAGTTTCCTCTTTTTCGGTTTTCGGTTTCGGCCAAGAATTTTCATTTCGGTGCATCCCTACTGATAATAATCATAAATGTTTCTTGAGCATCAAATCATCATATTAGAGTGATTTCAGAAGGATCATGTGACACTGAAGACTGGAGTAATGATGCTGAAAATTCAGCTTTGATCACATGATATAAATTATATTTTACTATATATTCACATAGAAAATAGTTAATCTAAATTGCAATAATATATCACATTATTGCTGTTTTTACTGTATTTTTGATCAACTTAATGCAGCCTTGGTGAGCAGTTTCTTTCAGAAACATAAAAAATCCCCCTATTAACTTTTCCCGCTCTTCCAGAAGAATAACAGTGCCGACCACAGACCAAAGATTATATGAAAAGGATATTTAAAGTATTCATCAATCTGACTCTGTCATCACAGGGTCACCTTTACAACCCCATTAGACACAAACATCTAGTGTTTCTCTCCTCTTCCTCTGAGACTAAAGGAAGTGAATATTTATTGACTTCCAAAAATAAGACGGAAAAAATAGAGTTTTCCATAAACATCATTAGTCAGTTTGGGGTTGCCTTTAATTGCATGATGGGAGGAGCTTGTTCGGCCGGTTGCATCATGTGTGTCATCAGCCAATAGAAAACGCAACGGCACCGTCCTCATTATAACACACCAATGACCTCCTCATCATTCATGACTTCGGAAAACTGGCGGATTCTTACATGACACAGCAGATGTTGTGCTAAAACAGCACATTAGTGTGAGACGGTCCGATCTAATGAGCTCAATCACTCAGCACGACTCCGGAGATTCCCAGAGGAAAATCACACAGCTGCTCCGGGATCAGCCGGAGAGATGAATATCACAAAACATGGGCCAAATGTTGTCAAAGCATACTGGACTTTAATCAACACACCGGAAGATCTTCAGCAGTTTCCTCATTTCCTGATGTGAAACGGACTCGGATGATCAAACATGACGCAACATGTGCGATTAAATCCACTCATAAGTTCTGAAAAGTGCGGTGATCATTTCATTTTTGGAGTGGCGTGAATCTCCAAAACTCGGGCATGTCAGTCAATTTTCACTACAAAATCAAAGGAAAGAAATTAGACCGAAATTAACATGTAAAATAATAATAATACGTTTTCTATTTTTGTTTTGATTGTTTATTTGTAAAATTGTAAATTATTTATAAAGTATATCTTTAAAAAATAAAAAATAAATGTATATTTTATTTTAATTGTATGTTTTTTTTTTTATTATTATTATTAAAACTTATTATTGTTATTACTTGTAAAGAATTTATGCATCATAGCTGTAAATCAGAATAAATTTGAAAAAAGTACTAATTTAAAAAAATGCAATCAATCACAAAAAACTTTTTTTTTATTAATAATAAAAATTATTATTTTTTTTTTATTTTTTTATTGCTTAAAAAATTCAATAATGGTCATACTAGAGTCAAAGGGACATGCAACCTTCAAAACGAACACCTCACTGATCTCCTCATTAATCACAACATCTGGTGTATTAGCAAACAGATGTGAAAAGGTTTCAGAGTTATTATTGCAATGCTGAAACATGTATAGTTTGTGCATTTTTCCTGAAGATGAGACATGGCTTTATTTGTCTTTCACTATGAGGTCCACTACTCTGTCGTGGCGTGCGATGTACATTCGGTATTTTTGAGACACAAATACAGTGTTTGTTCTTCATATATGACAGAGGCGAGTGTATCCGAATCTTAGTTGCATGCAAAAATATGCAAACGCAACACTCAACAAAAACAATCACCGAAATATTCACCAATGATGATGTTGACACTGAAAATGTAAACGTGCATGTGTGTGTCTCAGGTCTCCTGCAGTGTGTATCAGTGCAGCATCTGGAGTATCTGTGTGAGGAGTGACTGCGACGCTCAAACACACTGTGTTTAAGACTCACCAGAGACCTGTCAATCACCCCACGGGGGCGGAGTCAGTGTGAGCTCAACATGCTGTGAACTGTGTGATGCTTGTTTTTTGTTTTTTGCTGTGTGACATTGTAAAGCACATTGGTCAACTTCTGTTGTTTTGTTGAACTTGCTGTTTGTTGTTTGTGCTATATAAATAAAGTTGCTATTATTGCATGTTACTACATTAAATAATAAAATATCTGACATCACAACAAGCCTTGCGAACTGAACTGGATCCTTGAAAAAGCCTCCGTCCGTCTGTAATGCATATACAACTTTCACACTTTTTATGTTGCAAACTTTGTGTTTTACAAGTGATGCTGATCATTCAATACTTTGCAAATCTCTGAATCATCTCAGAAGGTATTAAGAAAAGTCAGGCGGATCAGAGACGAAAGAAAAGGGAATAAAATCACCTCTTCCTCGTGTATGAATGTGCATCTTTATATCATGCTTGCATATGTTAGTAAATGCAATGCAAAGCGGCTCCAGAAAGCAACTGAGGCCTTTATAAGTACATGCCTATAAACATCTGACCAGCATCATGAATTAAGCTACAAAATATTACGTTGGTTTGGCTGACGAACTCATGCAATACATTATTTACTTAGAAACAGTTCATATTATCAGTTATGAATATGCATTAGATAAGCATATAAAAGCATTCTGCCTTGGCTCTATATCAGGGCAGATATTGAAGACGCTACACAGAATCTTTCCTTGTTTTAGTGCGTTTGATTCTGATTCCCTCTATCGTTTCTCTTTCTCTTTGTTTACCCTGGGTAACTTTAATGAAGACTTTCAACCTCTCTTTTCACCCATTAGATCACCTTCAGAAAGCCCTCCAGCGATGCTCTCCAGAACATCAAACTTTAACAGCCGGTTCAAACGAGACAAACTCCTTTCACAGACACACACAAAGCATTTACAGATATTACACCGGTTACATGAGAGGGAGTTTACTTTATGCGTGTTTTCTTTGCCCTTCTCTGAACGCCGAACAAATGTTCCCGATCCGTTGCTGTTTTCTAAAAACCATCGCAAACGTTCTGAGATGATTCACAGCTTCATACCGAACATTGGATGATTTGTGTTACTTGTAAGCAGGGCTGAATGCAGGTACAGATTGGCTTTGGTGAGCAATTAAAATATATCCAGTAAGTTTATAAGGAACTGCGACATTAGATTATTTAAGTGGAATCATAATGATAAAATCACCTCGACATAAGACATCGTCTTCTGGTAATTCTGATCATTTTTACTTTTACCATCCAAACTCTAGCAGGCCTTTTTCTCAAGAACTCAATGTCGCATTAAGCCACCAAATATTAAATATGCGGAACAAAACCACAAGACCGACTCGTCTGCGAGTGACACACAACAACCTGCGCTGAAAACAGCCAGGAAAAATTATTTAACCCCCCCCCCCCCTCCCTTTTTGAGAATGGACATTAAAATGCACTATTCACACTTAAAATGGTTGTAATTCAAGAATGCTTTGGGAATGTAGACCTAAGTTTGGTCTTGTTTGAAAGAAAAGACTCAGCACATTATTGCTGAAGTGAAAGCGCTTTCAAAAATTAAAGTATGAACAAGTTATGGAAGTTTAAATTTACAGTAAATCAGATATACTGTACTTAATATATTTTTTTATATTAAATATATATTTTACAAAATATTTTTTACTATAAAATTACTATAAAATCAAAGCCATATATCTAACCAAGTTGTGTTCCAAATTTGAAGTTGATATCACAAAAATGTAAGTTCCCATGAGATTTTGTTTAGGCGTAATACCAAAAATAGCCACCGGGTGACATTGAATTCCATTGAATTTAACTGTATGCATCCTGCCATAACAAATTAATACATTTCTGTCCAAATATCACTTCTGTCACAAAATATGGAACCTTGAGACTCAGACCTTTCTGACAATATGTGTTTTGTCAAGATTATTTTGATCATAAATTATGAAACATAATGATGCCCAAAAGGGGAGGAGCTTGATAAAATAATTTAGAGTACCGTTTCTATGGTAACACAATGTCCAATTTCAAAACAGTTTTCACAGGATGCATTCTGAGATCTTAAGCTTTCAAATGATACCTAATTTATGATAACTACTAAAATATGTAATGTAATAAAAAAAGGCGATAAAAAAAGATAATATTATATTTTAGAGGATAATATATATATATATATATATATATATATATATATATATATATATATATATATATATATATATTATACTTTTTAGAAGATAATATTATTTTATAATTTTTTATTGACAAATACTAGATTATATGTTTTCTTATGAAATTTTTACATATTATCCAGTTTCATGGATGGTAAGAAATATTCATGGACACTAAAAATGGCACAAGATCATTCTATGCATCAGTTAGGCTTCAGTTAATGCATGACGCAGAAGTATGTGTCGCCTCTTAATGAAAATCTGAGAAATCTGTTAAAAACGGTCCTGTTTTACTTGTAAGCGATGCCAAATGCAATTTGCTGTGAGTAAATCAAATATATTTACTCTCTATTTGGCCAGTGAGTTTAAGAACTGTGACACTAGACTAGATTATTTAAATTAGGGATGCATGGATATTAAAATTTTGGCCGATATGATAACCGATAACCGATAATTCTTTAAATTTGAAAGCCGATAACCGATATATTGGCCGATAAATCTAAATCCACATTTTTATTTAATTTTTGAGAGCATGATTACAAAAACAAAAGTCTCATCATTAAAAGCCATGTCCCAAACACTCAATTATATATTAGGTCTCATTATAATTTTATGTAGCCGATATGATAGACTTGCGCTGCACATGTTGCACTGAACTATATTTTCCTTTTTCAAAGTGATTCCAATCATATTTTAAGCAATTCAACACCATCATGTTGAACAGTGCGCATCTGAAGAGTCTCAGCTGAAGGAAATAATACATTATTTATCGGCTGTAATATATCGGCCAAATTTTCTTATCAGGCCGAAAATGATAACATTAAAAATTAACATATATCGGCCGATACCGATATGGTGGCCGATATATCGTGCATCCCTAATTTAAGTGGAATCGTAATAATAACGTAATCAGATCCTTGCTGATGTCAAAACAAACGTCTACTGAAGAAAATATCTCTTGCATGAAATCACAGAAATGTATTCGACACATATCGCATATCGGTATCAGCCGATATTTATTCATTTCTAATGTTATCGTTACCGATAAGATAATTTGGCCGACACTTTACAACCGATAAATAATAATGATTTCCTTCAGCTGAGACACTTCAGATGTGCCCTGTGATGATGTGAACAGTGCGCAGATTTGTTTTAACACTGCAAGTAAGCTGCAAAACACGACAAAACTAAACGTTTGATTCCCATGAATGCATGAGCTGATCAGATGCATAACTTGAACGCAATGTACAACGCTTTGGATGAAAGTGTCTGCCAAATGCATAAATGTAAATGTTTATGCATCTGTCTACTATGCAATTGGGAATTAGTGGTGGGAAAAAAAAGAAAAAAAAGTCCCCCTGTGGTGTAAATCCAGCTTTTAATGTTGTTTATGTGTCTATGTGGTGTTTTTAATACGCTTTAAGACAAAGCATGTGTAAATTCATAAGTCGACACCATTGCTGAGTATTTCCTCCTTAAAACTGCAGTGAACCAAAGACAGTCTCAAACACACGCTTTGAAATCGCTGGTGTTTCTGACGTCACAAACTACCTTGTAACCAATCAGATCAACGTGTGATCGTCAACTAGGGATGGGACGGTATGAAAATTTAATATCACGATAATAGTGACCAAAATTATCGCGATTATCAATATTATCACGGTTTTGTTAAAACGAGATGAAAGTGTTCAAAAAGAGTTGATGCTCACACTGAAGACATTTCAACAAGTTTTATATTTGAAAATCAACAAACAAAAAATAAAACAAGCAGCTCTATGCACTTTTTAAAGCATTTCCTTCCTTATAATGACGGTCGTCAATAGCAACGCATTATAAGACCGCGCACATGCATTGTAACGGCCACCTAGTGTTAAGTAGTGTTCATGACATGAATGTGGATGTGCCTTTAAGATAACTTCTTCTATGGTGTACGTTATTGTATGCATGCTGTTTTTATGTGAGCGCGCACGCACAGTGAGAGTGAGATTGATCACGCTAAGAGGAAGATGACCGCTCTACTGCTGACCGTTGTTTTATTATAATGTGTTTACTTTGATTTGTAGCATGTTTTAGAGTTTTCTTTTCCCTTTTAACATTCGCTCTTCGACATGTATGTGAAGAGTGTGCTTAACTGAGAGAAAACATCTATAAAAGTATCGTGGAACTACCAGTTCATTTGCACTGTCTTGTCTTGTATTCTTCATCTGGGCAGACTTCAAACTCTCTGACAGACGTTACACCATGTTTCACAATGGACGCGCTCGCTCGTTTCATTCAAATACAACTTGCCGTCTTGTGTCTCCGTTTTTAATTGTATTGAAAATTAATAAATCAGAGTTGATTTATTGTTTACAGAGTTTGATAATATTGTTGTGATCATCTTGTCTGAACGATTGTTTTGTACGCTGTACATGATTTATAAAAAGGTAAGAAAACATTAATCCCAATTCAATGTCCCCGTAATTAGCCTATGTGGTAAAAAAAAAAAATTGGTGTAATAAGTGTATAATGAATATAAATTAGTATCCCTTAAATGTCACTCTTAATAGTCTTGTTTGAACTTGTTCGTTCGTTCGTCTTTGGCTTTTGGCACTTGATGCGAACTTTTCTTTGCGGAAGCCTCACGTTTATTGATATAAAATAGTTCAACTTAAAACAATATTTCATGCCCAATTATTTCCCAGACGTAGTTTTGGTATTGAGGTCAAAGTTAACTTGCCTTGCGTTCGCTATACAACAGTCGGTGATGGTCACACAAGACGACTCGGCAGATCTGAAGTTTCCCCCTATTGCAGCGACTTTTTCTTGTGCATGTTCTGCTGACAGGGTGACCATCCTCGATTAAGTTTCCCTCGGGACTTTTGTTAAAGCCAAAATATGACCACACCTCAGAATTGGTTCTTTTAAAAGGCTGAAAAATCTCCCGAGCACGGTCACTGCCTTCCGCAATTCCTTCTTGAATAAAAAAAATAACATTGCGCCTGCGGCTGCGTCAGACTGTTGATGGCTGAACAGGATCTAAAATCGCGATAATCAAACACGGTTTTAATGATAATTAAATGTTAAACGATATTACTAACCGTCAGTACATTTTATCGTGGTTTATCGTGAAACCGGTAATCGTCCCATCCCTATCGTCAACCAGTGGATCTCTGAGCTGAGTGAGTGAGTGGAGGCGGGGCTCATTTGCATATTCATAGAGCCACGCATACTAAATGAGGCAAGGGTGTCGAGTTACATTCAAGACATTTTAAGGCATGAAGGAAAACAACTTTTATATATGTAATTTCGGTGCTCAAAGATGAGTTTTAAGGGATGCAATTATTGACGGCAGGGGGACTTTAATTTCAATGATAAAGCTGTGAATGTTTTGAATATCATGCACCAGGTGTAAATCTACATCCGAACAACACAAAATCTTGACAGAAGAACATGCTGGTAAAACAGAGTGATCTGGGATGGGGAAAAAAAGACAGTATCCATGTAGAAATGAGGTAAATGAGGTGAAAACGAGCAGGCGTGTAGAGATGCAGTCTGGCAGGAGGACTAGCGGGAGAACCAGCATGAGGAGTTTCTCAAAGGTCTGTCATCATCTCACACTGTCACTGCACACACCATCTGCTTCCCTGAGCTACCCACGATGCACTGTGCTTGATGCTATATATTTGCACTCTCTTTAAAGAGTACTTCTGCGGCCCAACGTCATGTTTCCACTACTTGCGAGGACAGAAACTCTGTTGGGAACCGTCAGACGTTCTCGGATATAATTACAGCAGCGACTTTGAATACGGAGAGTCGGCCTGAACCCACGAGGAAAACGTTATTGCTCTTTTGCAGCTCGAGAGACACAGAGTCTTCAGTTAAACCTCATGTCAGTCTCATGTGTTTCTCCTCATTTCTCTGAAGCAATCAAAAACTAACTTTAGCTGGACAATAACTTTATTCTAGAGCTGCTGTAAAGCCAAAACAATCTCTGTTACTGTAATTTTGTATTATCACTGTAAAGCTGCTTTGAAACAATCTATATTGTTAAAAGCGCTGTATAAATGAAGATGACTTGACTTAAAGGATACAGAGCATAATATTCGAGAGTTTTTGGATTAGTGCCACAAAGAAGCCACCCTAGTAACACCCTAGCAACCACCCAAAACACTCTAGCAACTGCACAGCAACCACCTTAATATTCTAGAAACTACAAGATCCTACAGAACCTCTATATCTAGGACATTTCTAGTGCTACCAACAAACAAATGCGATTAAACGCATATACGTGTATCTATGTACCATCTTTTATTTGCTTTTAAAACTGTTTTAATTTTCCTTGCTTTCATTTTGAGATTATTTTAATTCCTTTAAATAATTATTTTAATTTCCTTCAGTTATATCTAATTTCAGTCTCATGTGTTTCTCCTCATTTCTCTGAGCAGAATATCAGAGCAGAATATCAGGGAGTTTTTTGGATTAGTGCCACAAAGAAGCCACCCTAGCAACCACCTAAAACACTCTAGCAACTGCACAGCAACCACCCAGAATACCTTAGCAACCACACGGCATCACCCTAGCAACCGCATAGCAACAGCCTAGCAACCACCTAAAACACTCTAGCAACTGTAGAGCAACCACCCAGAGTACCATAGCAACCACATAGCAATACTCTAGCAACCGCATAGCAACAACTTGGCAACCACCCCAAGTTTTTTAAACTACTAAACTAAAACAAACTATTTCAAACTTCAAAACTAAATCTAAATACCTATTAAAACTTCTACTTAACTAAAACTATTTCAAACTTAAAAACGTCTGATTTAAAGCTCTACTTCAAACTTTCTGGTCCGGCTTTCTCAAGCCAACTTAAAATTTGTCTCGACTAACTTTCTTTTCTTCGTTTTTTGGATTAGTGTCACAAAGAAGCCACCCTAGCAACCACCTAAAACACTCTAGCAACTGCATAGCAACCACCCAGAATACCTTAGCAACCGCATGGCATCACCCTAGCAACCACATAGCAACACCCTAGAAACCACCCAAAGTACCACAGCAACCACATAGCAACACCCTAGCAACCACATAGCAACACCATAGCAACCACCCCAAGTTTTTTAAACTACTAAACTAAAACAAACTATTTCAAACTGAGAACCTTCAAACTGAAAACTTTTAAAACTATATCTAAATCTATATATCTATTAAAAATTCTGCCTTTTAAAACTTCTACTCAACTATAACTATTTCAAACTTAAAACCATCAAACTTAAATTATAAAACTATTTCAAACTTAAAAACGTCTGACTTAAAGCTCTACTTCAAACTTTCTGGTCCAGCTTTCTCAAGCCAACTTAAAGTTTGTCTCGACTAACTTTTTTTTCTTCTGGTGCTTCCCACAAATAAATGCGATTAAACTGGGAACACACAGACCTTTAAACCCCTGCTGATTCCGAGAACGCGTCACATGACAGAAACTACACCGCAGTCAAGCTAATGAAAATGAATGCTACGTGCTAGCACAGTAGCTGTGTCCTGCTAAGGTAGCATACGACGATTTACATGCACTCCTGGAGGCTTTAGCTAATGAGAGTCTAAAGGCAGCGATTACGGCCTTAATTCACCGGGAAATAGACACGCTACAAATCAACAGCGGCCACATAATTACCCTGGAACGAAGGCTTCATCTGCACTGAACACTACATCACTGAGAGTAATATCAGCCTGAATATGGAGAGTCTGGATGTTTGTAGTAATGAGGTGCAGGTGAATCAAACGCTCATGCAAACATTTAATTACGCTTGTTAATATTGTGTGGCTTTTTTGTTAGCGCTGAACTTATAGCATTTCAACATTTTAAATTCACTTTGTGAATACAAACTCTTTAAATGTTCAAAGCCAAAAATCACAATGACAATAACCCACACACACACACACACACACACACACACACACACACACACACACACACACACACACACACACACACACACACACTAACCCAAACCCCATCACACAAAACTTTCTGCATTTTTATATTTTCAAAAAACATCACTTAGTCTGATTAATAAGCGGTTTTCCTCATGGCGTCCAACAAATTTCCCCACAAGGACATTTTGTCCCCATAATGTAGGGTTAACCAGGACACACACACAGTGACACGCACACACACACACACACACACACATATGGACTTTATATCAATTTTGGAAATTGTTGTACGTTCACATTTAGGATAATTCTACGCAGGTCTTTAGAAAAGAGCCCCGTGTCCGTAGACACGCATGACACGATTCACTCCACAAATACACACAGTTTTCCAGTCCGTCCGTTGCCATTATAAAGAGATGCGTTTGCTCAGATGTGTGTTCAGATGTGTGTGCATTCAGGTTTATAAACATCCGTGTGTTTCGTGTGCAAATATGTGTTTTTGTTTGCATCCTGTCGGCCTGATGAGAATCAGCCACAACATGCCCACAGTGTGTGTTTGTGTGCCGATGCAATCAGGAGTGTGAGACAGCCCATCAATAACTGAAGGCCTCTGAGGATGAAGATGTGCCGCGCGCTGGAAGCAGGAAAATGGATGTTAACTATTTATTCCTCAGCTTTTCTCTCCACTGCTTCCCTCTTTATCTCACTGCAGGATCCTGGGCCATTTCTCTCTCTCTTTGACTTATTTCAGACCATTATGTTTCTGTTTCTGTTTCTGTTTGAGCTTTCCTGTGGCCCAAACTGTAGAGCGCCGGCGCTTGCAACGCCAAGGTCATGGGTTCGATTCCCAGAGAACTGATAAGAATGTCAAATGTGTGCCTTGAAATGCAATGTAAGTCACTTTGGATAAAAGCATCTGCCACATGCATAATGTAAAATGTAAATGTTTACTTGTCTCTCCGGAAGTGTGTTCATCCTGTGTCTGAATCTGTGTCTGAATCTCAGCAAACATGTCCAGGTCATATTTTACCTTATACAAATAATCAAAATAAAAAATAGGAAATATAATTAAAACCTACTTTTAAGATCATTTTGTGCATTTTGACTTTTTAATATTCAAAAGAACCCCCATTCTTACTATTGTAATGCAAATAAAGTAATATACTGTATTAACATCTAATAATGACAACACTGTCATATTGTGCATGAAGAACATTTTAAAATTATATATATATATATATATATATATATATATATATATATATATTAAAAAATATTATTAATATTATTATTATAAAATATTATAAAATATAAAACATTGATAATAAACATAAATGTTTCTTGAGCATCAAATCATATTAGAATGATTTCTGAAGGATCATGTGACTCTGAAGACTGGAGTAATGATGCTGAAAATTCAGGTTTGATCACAGGATATAAATTACATTTTACTATATATTCACACAGTAAACAGTTATTTTAATTTTTAATAATTTTTCACAATATTTGTCACTCTTACATTTAGTTTAGTTTGTCTTAGTTTCATTTTCAAGGACTTTTAGTTTTTTCATCTATGTTTGTTCCTATGTTCCCGTTTGTCATTGGTTACCATGGTAATTCCTCATTTGATTGATTAGCACACCTGTCTGTGTTTGGTTCATCACAACTGTGTATTTAAGCTCCTCTTTACTTCCCATTCACGGCCCGGTATTGTCGCGTTTTACACGCAGACTCGTCTCTTTGATTAATAAACAATGTTTCTATTTGAATTACTTCGTCTATCTTCTTCATCCTGAGAGTAAACGTTACAATATTACAGTTTTTTAAGTTTTTTTCTCACATAAATATCACCTTGATGAGCATAAAAGAACATTAATTTAAAAAACATATCCAAACCTTAACAACCCCAAACTTTTGAACGGTACATGTGCCTTGCCTAGCCTATATATATACATACTTTTTTTCTTTTTGGAGAATAAATATGACCCAGAGGTACAGTATATTTTTATGATGGTAAAGCATCAGTTCTCTTTAATACACTGTAAAAAAAAATTTGTTCACTCAACTTACATTTTTTAGTTATTTTTTTGCTTTGACTCAGTTAAGTTTTATTGACTTAATCTACTAAGTATGTTCAACTTAAAAAGTTTAGTTGACATAGTTAAAATAGTTGAGCCAACAACTTATTTCAAGTTACCTGGACTTGTAAAGATTAGTTGAAATACAATAACTTACATTTTCAAGTTACCTGGATTTGTAAAGATTAGTTGAAATACGATAACTTACATTTTCAAGTTACCTGGACTTGTAAAGATTAGTTGAAATACGATAACTTACATTTTCAAGTTACCTGGACTTGTAAAGATTAGTTGAAATACGATAACTTACATGTTCAAGTTACCTGGACTTCTAAATATTAGTTGAAATACGATAACTTACATTTTCAAGTTATCTGTACTAAAGTGTATGTTCATTGAACTTAATTTAGCATATTTTCTCAACTTGCAATATAGCACACTCAACCAAATAAATAACAGATTTTTCCAAATGGTTTTATTGTTCCTTACAAATCAATAAATGTTAAGAATAAACAACATATTCAAAGGAATACAATTATATCACAATTGCATGAAGTTTAAAGATAAAAATGTATTTGAAAAATGCATAGAAAGTGTATTCATGTGGGATTTTTTTCATGTTTGTACAAGTTTTCAGCATTGATGACCTGACATGCATTCTCATTGCTTAATTTTTTAAAATTTTACTTGGCTAAAACATATATTAAGATTTCATGTGTTTTAAAGTTATTTCACAAGGGGGTATATTTATGTGAAAAATCTTAAAGTCTCAGTTCACACAAAAAAAGTTGCTCACCTGTTAATACCTGTTAATACTTTCCATTGTTGGTAGACAAATGAAGATCTTTTTAATAAAATCGGTGAGCTTTCTGTCCCTCCTTTGACAGCCTAAGCAACTAGCACTTTCAAGGTCCAGAAAAGACATCCTTAAAGTAATCCAAGTGACTCCAGTGGTTTAACCTAGGTTTTATGAAGCATTGTCAGTGTTTCATTCCATTTTATTTATTAAATAGTTTTCTCCATCAAATGTTTACAAGAACATAGCAGCACATGATTCTTGTGTCGACGCGAAAGCTGACACTGCTGCATGTAAACAAATATATAAACCACTGACGTCACTTGGATTACTTTAAGGATGTCTTTTCTGGACCTTGAAAGTATTAGTTGAATAGGATGTCAAAGGAGGGACAGAAAGATCAAAGATTTCATTTAAAAAAATATCTTAATTTATGTTTCAAAGATAAACAAAGGTCTTTTAGGTTTGGAGCAACTTGAGATCTAACATTTAACAAAATAATTTTAATAACACTTTAAGATTTTTCACATTAATAATACCTCTTTAACTGTGAAATAACTTTAAACCACATGAAATCTTAATATATGTTTTAGCCAAGTAAAATTAAACAAAGTTAAACAATGAAAATGATGTCAGGCCCTTGATGCAGAGAACTTGTAAAAACATGGGTAAACAAAAAAATACAGATGAAAACACAGGCTCTTTGTAGAAATACATACCTTACCTCAACAACATCTTTAATTCAACAATGTATTTTTAAGAGAGTGCACTCTTGCACTGCAGGTATCAGCTCCAATGTTCATGAATCACCCCGAAAGTGTATCTGAGGTGTTTTCTGGGGTAGTTTATGTTGAGAGCATAAAGCAATGTCATTTGTATGTCACCAAATCCTCGCAGAACAACTGCTTCCTCGATTACAAGGGCCACATCACTAGAGTTGCATGGAATTGGGTCTATCACATCTTCCACCACTGCGATGATTCCTAGAGTCATGCCCCGATCATATCTTCTTCGGAATCTGTGTGCTGTATTAAAAAATGACAAACTTCAAAATGTGCTTTCACACATACAACACTGAAGCTCAACCACTTAAACACAACATGAGTACACCAAGTCTTATTTAGTGTTCCGAAGAAGATTAAAGGTCTTACAGGCTTGGAACAATATGAGGGCGAGTAATTGATGAGAGAACTTTCATTTTTGAATGAACTATCCTGTAAAAAACCTTTAAACTGAGAGACTTAGGTCAAATACTATACACTGTGAATAAACGGAGGCATTTTGCATCTGTACACTAAATGAAGCATTATAAAATGTTACAATCAAGCTACAATATTTTAAGGCCTAAAGAAATTGATTTCACAGGGGACTTTTTTCTTCCAAAATGTAATTTTGATTATCAAAGATAAAACTTAAAGGTGGTATCAGCGATTTCAGGCCCAAACATAAATGATCACATTCATCTAATATTTCCTAACGATCCACACAAAAACAGTTGGTATCAACATCACTCAAAACCAAAATAAATAGTGTTCCAACCAATCATCGACAGGGGCGGGTGTTGTGAGGTTTTCGCGTGCAGCCGTCATAGGCAGCCGTGCACGAGCGCAAAACCTCACAACACCCGCCCCTGTCGATGATTGGTTGGAACACTATTTATTTTGGTTTTGAGTGATGTTGATACCAACTGTTTTTGTGTGCAGATCTCAGAGCCTAGGCTACCTAGAGAGACGCGGTTTTTTGACAGCATGCTTATGGGGCGGGCAGCTAGCGGATCGTTAGGAAATATTAGATGAATGTGATAATTTATGTTTGGGCCTGAAATCGCTGATACCACCTTTAATATGTCATTATAAAATGATTGACTAGAAGGTGACTAATTTTAATTTATTTTAAATACGCATTAACAAATGACATATTACTTTTTTCTTCAATATTTTGCAGCACTAATAAAAAATATGCACGACAACAGAAATGGCAAGAAAGGAAGTGCCCATAATGTTTATGAAAAAAGTACAGTAGAAATATATGTACTTACATTTTTATCTAGGCTGTCCATTATGGTCCTCATTTCAGCAATGTCAGCAAAGTGCTTGAACGGTAGACACAACAGTTTTGGTAGATGCCAGTCAAGACCCTCATAAAAGGACTTGCTCAGGTCCAGTGAAATTAGCATGTTGAATTCTGCACTGATCTAAACTAATATTAAATGACACAAACATAACAGCAGCATGTTAAACAACACTGCAAAATAATATATCTACATATTCATCTAAACACCATTTTCAGCAGTGTAGGACTTTACCTGTCTCTCACAAAAAAAGAACCGGCCACCTCTTTTTCCATAGCAGATACTGGAGGATCCTTTTTTAACTCTCCTGTCTGCCTGTAATGCCACAGGTCTCTGAGAAAGCATAAAGATCACAGTTCAACGTAAAAGCTGCAGCACAGAGCCGGACAGATTGTGTATGGTCCCTGGACAAATGTATTTTTTAGAGCAAACTCAGTTCTAAATGAACACACACAGTCTTTATAGATGCAGGGAAGCAGACAGTTACTTACATGATGGCAGTGCTTCAGCTTGTAGTGCCTTCTGACAATGCGTTCATTGGTTGTCTTGAATAAACAGAACTTGCTGCTCCACTTTATTGGTCAAGGGCAAAAGAAAAGAACAATTAAGTCAACTAACATTTAATAAACCGAGTACACATACACAATCAAGATCAAGACTAGATCAATAATAGTTTATCACCAAATTTGTGGATATATATTTATTGACATTACTATTAAGACCTTATTAGGACAGTATTAGCTGCTAAGCATTTCACTAGTTCTGGGGAAAACACTGCGATGGTTAAGCGGTTGCTATAGTTACATAATCTCCCACAATAAACTAAACATAACTGACCACAGTCTTTTAAGTTCGACATTTAATAAGTAAAACTAGACAGTTGTACAACAACTTTTCAGTTATGGAGCGTCCATCTCGAACACCGGAGGATTCTGATAATCCTGCCGCACCACTCACACAGTTTTACATTAAATTAACGTTACATTATTTGTCAGCTCGTTGTTGTCGTACTCACGCGTCGACGCTGCTTTGCCTGAATGGTGATTAGACTTGGTGATTTTGGCGCAAATAACTTGAACATGAGAGTGAACAAACATGGTAGAAATGCGTTATTTTTCACGACATGCTTTTCCCGCTCTCTAGGCTATTTTATCATTCATCCATATATCAGTCTCTCTCACATAATTAATATATATATATATATATATATATATATATATATATATATATATATATATATATATATATATATATATATTAGCCTATGTAACGTTAAACTGGTAAAACTGGATTAGCAACAGTCCAATGTGATCTAGAAACGTTGATATTGAACAATACATGGATGATTACTTCATATGTCATTTTACAAGTTATTACATCATATTAACGAATATTTACTTACCATATTTGATGATAGTGGAAGAATTAAATCATCTGCCGATAAACTCTCCAGCAATGGCCGATGAAGGAGTCATGGCGAGAGACCTGTTTGTTTCGCGCTTCACGTGATCTCATCTCGCGATAAAAAATGAGAACTAACCTTACTGGTTCAGCATATGTTTTTAAGTTGAGGCGGCAAATACTCTAGTTATGTCAACTTGCAGACTAGTTGAGACAGTGAAAACTTAACATGTTAAGTTGAATTAACAAATTCAGAAACCACAAGTTGTATAAACTTACAAAATTACATTGAAACAACTAAAATGCGGAATCATTTTTTACAGTGTAGAGCCATGGCCTCTCAGCGAGCACACGAAGGCCGTGTTGTTCATCACAAAGGTAACACAAGTTCAAATATAGTTTTTTACCCCAAAAAGTTCCAATTACCCCCTGAGTCTCTCGTGATGTAAAGCACCTCACAGTCTGTGTGGCTCGTCCCATTTCCTTATCTCCGGGGACGGATCTCACTTTGGGAGAACGCTGCACAAAGCGACTCCCTGAAAAGAGGTAAAAGGCTCTCGCTCGAACTGATCTTCCCCATTTATCTCTTATTCTCTTTAAACGACAGGGAGAAATCTTCTCTCCAGCTGTAATCTCTCTCTAGCACACTGAGAACAAAAGATCCCGACGTTCCCGACTTCAACACATTAATACCAGCTGACCGCGAGTGCACAGAGAGTTCTGGGTAAAAACTCGCATTTTTACTAAGTGAGAACCAACATGTTCTTCCTAAATCTAACTATTCAATGCATACTGAGCGATTCACACTGTACACTAAATAATTAATACCGTAACATTATGCAACAATACATTGAATTTAAGGAAATAAAAAGGTTATCAATAGATAATTTTTAAGTATGAATTAAATCATCATACACAGCATATGGACATTATAGGATAATAATACGTTTGAAATGCCACCTATTAACATATATATTATATATTAACACATATACATGTATAACCCTTTACAATAAGGTTTCATTTGTCAACATTAGTATATTAGTTAACCTTGAACTAACCATAAACAGCAACTCTACAGCATTTATTATTATTAGTCCATTTTAATTTATTTTAAAAATTTTAAAGTTGTATTTGTTAACATTTGTTAATGCATGTTGAACTAACATGAACAAAACACTAACAATTAGATTTTTACTTACGTTAACAAAGACTAATAAATGGTTAAAAAATATATATTGCTCATTTATATTTTATGTTAACAAATGAGACCTTATTGTAAAGTGGTACCCAGTGTTTATACTTAAAATTATATTTAATAAATCAAAGTTTATAATGGTGGTTGAACATTTCATTCAATTTTATGTTGTTTTCTGAATTAAAGCTGAGCCAATTATTAAATTGTAATATCCCTTTTCATTTAATTTTATTATTGTTGCTAAAAGTTGAAGCATTTTTTACAGAACAAATGCAACTGACATGCAACTTAATTTATTTGCATATTGCATGTTTTACGCAATATGCATAGAATCAAGTTGCATGTCAGTTGCATTTGTTCTGTAAAAAAAAAAAAAAAAAAAAAAAACTTCAACTTTTAGTAAATAATGAGTAAAGAAAGAGTTTAAGATCTTCCAGATTGCATGAATTGATCAAATGTTGACCTTCAGTCTCTTTGGATGATGCATATGCCAATTGCATGAATGTAAACGCACAATATATACATCTACATACACATACCCTTTATATACTCCAGGTTCATTTCTCACACTGGAAATAAAAGGTCACTGAGCGCATTGCATTGTGGGTAATAATATTCAGTGCTGGATATTCCATGCACAGATACAGAAAATGCACATAATGTGCACAGTACACACACTGCATAGTAAGAGTAGTATACTTGCATGCTATTCAGAACAGAGCCACAGGAATCAATGAGAGCAGAACTGATGTCGACAGGGAAAATCTCTTCCTTGTAATATCAGCACGTAAGACGTTACCTTAAAGTAATCGTTTTGTCTGAGCCGTTGTGCATTATTGATGAATTAATGGGCATTTGGCGCCGTTGTGAGGTTTTTGAGAGGCTAAGTGATTCCCTTCAAGCCCCATGGCAATGCTGCGTTGCGTGCAAGAGGGATTTTATTCATTCTCAAGTAAATGCAAGTTTTTCCATCCTTTCCCTGAGTCGTGTAGACTCGACGGGACCGTAATGTCCCGGATCGCTGAAACCTCCGGATAGCCTCAGCGTATCTTCTGCTGTATCTCGGTGGAGATCTTAACTGGGATGATTTTTGCCATCTTACTCCTGCTGATTATTTTCATGCTCTTTCCCACAATACTGCATTTAAAATGATTAAAGGGGTGGTTGATTATGATTTAACTTTTCTAACTTTAGTTAGTGTGTAATGTTGCTGTTTGATCATAAACAACATCTGCAAAGTTACAACACTCAAAGTTCAGAGCAAAGGGAGATATTTGCTTTTACAGAAATCACTTTTTAAGGACTACAACAAACGGCTGGTAGAGACTACACCACATTCCTCCCGGGTTAGTGACATCACCAACCCTAAAATTTACATAAACCCCGCCCCCGGAACACGATTTATAGATTATCATGACAGAATATGCTAATCAATGACTAGAAGATAACTACACATCAGCTTCATAAACTCATCAACTAACCATTCAGAAATGTCCTGTTGCTTCTACATGTTGTCACTTCTTCTTGAGTCTCTCCATCATTGTCTGACTCTGGTTTGAACATAAAAGGCTAAAAGTTTTTGAAATTTTCAGTGCATGTGTGTGTGAGGTAAAAGGACACAAGCTGTTGAAGCTCCGCCCCCTGTGCCGGGAGCAGCAGCTCATTTGCATTTAAAGGGACAGACACAAAACGGTGTGTTTTTGCTCACCCTCAAAAAGTGACGATTTTAACATGCGATATAAAAATATCTGTGGGGTATTTTGAGCTAAAACTTCACACACACACTCTGTGGACATCAGAGACTTATTTTACATCTTGTGAAACGGGCATTATACCTCCCCTTTAAAACAAATTTTCAATGTTATAGAGAAAAGTAAGAGGGAAAAAAACTACTTATTGCACTATGCATTTGTTCAAGTAAGCACCAATCTCAAATTCATCTTTGTTGCTTAATGGTAAAAAAACAAACAAACAAAAAAAAACCCTGAAAAGTAATTATATTGTGCAACAATCGCAATTTAATAATTGGCTCAGCTTTAATTCAGTGTGAATTTGAAATGAATGAACGACATGTTCAACCACCATTATAAACTTTGATTTATTAAATATAATTTTAAGTATAACTTGAACTATCAATGAACAATATGTATTTTTTAAAGCATTTTTTTGTCTTTGTTAACGTTAGTAAAAAAATGAATTGTTCGTGTTTTGTTCATGTTAGTTCACAGTGCATTAACAAATGTTAACAAATACAACTTTTATAAAAATAAAAAAAAGAAAGAAAGAAATTAACATTGACTAATAATAATAAATGTGACCCTGGACCACAAAACCAGTCACATGGGTCAATTTTTTGAAATTGAGATTTTTATATATTTACGGTAGGAAATTTACAAAATATCTTCATGGAACATGATCTTTACTTAATATCCTAATGATTTTTGGCATAAAAGAAAAATGGATAATTTTGATCCATACAATGTATTGTTGGCTATTGCCACAGATATACCCGTGCGACTCGAGACTGTAGAGGTCCTGTTCACGGTTAGTTCAAGGTTAACCAATATACTAATGTTGACAAATGAAAGCTTATTGTAAAGGGTTATACATGTAAATTATGTTAATAATTTATGTTAAATATGTAAAAAAAAATGTTAATAGGTGGCATTTCAAACTTCTTCATCATCAATCAATCATCATCTAATGCCCATATGCTGTGTATGATCTCACACTTAAAAATGTAAAACAAAAACACTTTTTTAACAATAATATTTTTAACAATAATAATTGTTTTTTTTATTTACAATTCTGCATTGTTACCTCAATTCAAATTCAGTTCGAACTCAAGAACTGAATCAATTATCCATTCAATTTCAAATGACTCTAAAAGACTGGTTCAGTATAGAATATTGAACTATTGAAACCAAAATCCAGCCACAAGAGCTTTCAGATGTGTTCAGATTGCTGGATGATTAACAGAGTCAATCAAACTTTCAGTTCACAAGAATACATTTAGGACATCTTCCAACATAACAGGCGATGAAGAACTGAGTTACATAACTAGACGTACTGTGAATCCTGCAGGAAACCCGCAGTAATGCAGACCCTAGAATCAACCCTGTTAGATACGGTCATGGCTATTACACCGGCGACATGGAGCGCCGTCAATATTTCAGCACATATGTGAGTTTAATTAGATGAGAATGTAATTGGATTTGCTCCAATGTACTACTCAAATGAACATATCAAAGATTTAAGCACGTATAAAACGGCTCTGCCAGCTTTTGGTACGACCGACTGTTCGACTGTTTCCATTATCGCCCCAATTCTGTTGTGAAAAAGTAATGAAGCATTGAAGATCATCTGTTCTTCTATTGAATCTGAAGCCTTGGTTTCCTCAAGTGTCTTTGAGGCGTCCTTCTGTCTGGTCAAACCCGTCTGCTTATCTCTACCTGTCTTCTTATCAGCCCTCACCTGAACATCGATCCTGAATCAATGAGCTTCCGCCAATATATCCTGATCATCATTATCTCCTGGAGCATCTGAAAGACTCAAAAAGACTCGATTTCCCGTTTGAAAAAAAAAAAATGCATTTATGCACCTAGAAAAGGAAGCCTGTTTTTGAAAGCCTTTTATGAAAAGGAAAAGTGGTTGTATATTTTTACTTGGACCCATCAGAGGAATAAGTCAAGGAAATTTTTTTCGTGCAATCAACTTTCCCAGAAAAACATTCACATCAAACAGCCTTCACTTTGTACCATTTCAATAATATACAGATCAGGAACAAGACATGGCATCGACTCGACATCAAGCAAGAAAAGCTTAGCATTTCCTAAAATCCAATGCTGATTGTGAACCGTGAATCGAAACAGATATGAGTTATGTCCAATCAATGCAGGTCCGTCAGAAAGCAGTCGAGCACTTTTGCAAACGGCAGAAAGTCTCCTGCCAACACTTCCATCAAACCAGACTACACTTCCATTCATGACTGCCAAACACTTTCATTTCATTTCGCACCATCCTTAATATCGATGCTAAAAAACTCTTTATGATGTAAAGTTGGCACCGTTAAGGTCCAAAACCACACGGGTTCACGTTTGAGCGTACGGGATAGAGGACAGGCGAACAGCTGACGAGGCGGACGGACATTATTACAGCCTTCAGAACGCCTGAACACTTAAACAACCTTTTTTACACATCTACTCCAAAGTTTAAACCCAAATGATGGAGGGAAGTAGTAAAAAAGGCACTTAAAAGGATAATGTGCAATCTTTAGGGATAAAAGCTAACCTTTCTTACTCCTGGGAAGCAAAATTACAGTGGAGGAGTATAAATTTTCGCCAGCACACAGTTTAAATGGTATTAAAATCTGTTCTGACAATCTTGTTGACTAGATTGAATTATTAAATCCACAGTCAATGTCCTCGCTCCTCCTTTATTAACCCTCAGTTTAAGTCTGTCCAAAACCTGACAAGAGCAAAAACAAAACTTTCAATGGGACAAACTTTCAATGAACAGCTAAACAAGACAAGTTACTGGTTTGAATCAGTCTGAAACTATTTTAGCAGAGGGAGAAATAATACTTTCAACAAAATGTAACTGAAAAACAGCAAATGAATCACAATGGAATCAGAATCAACTTGAGAGCTTGTGAATCATAATCAAATTAGAAATCATGTTTTTTGCCATTTGGTGAGATTTGAAATTGCATGTACTTTTAACAATTAGTCGATTTTGATGAAAGTTTACAAAGACAAACATGCTATACCTTAGAATAGCGTGCACCAATGAATCGTTCACTTTCAGATGAGAAATGGATTAAAGGAGTAGTTCACTTTCAAAAAAAGAAAAATTAAGGTTTTTGAAGAAAACATTCCAGGATTTTTCTTCATATAATGGACTTCAATGGCAACCAACGGTTTAAAGGTTCAAATATCCGTCTCAATACAGCTTCAAAGTCTCGACGTGATCCCAGTCGGGAAATCAGGATAACGTAAAAGGATAAGGATGACGTATAACGTCATCAAACGTGATATCGTAATACGTGGCGCATCTCAGAGATGGTACACGACAAGCATTTGTGGTTAAAAAGTATATATTAGGGCTGGGAATCGATAAAAATTTAAATACTAATTAATCGCACAATTTGCTGTGATTAATCGCATTTCCCCCAAACTTGTAATCATCAATATTTAAACGTAGAATCACTAATTAAATTAAACAACACACAAAAAAAGGGGGAAAAAAAGAAAAATGTCCACACAAATTGGACAGAAAATAGCCCAATATTAAAATATTTAGCATCAATATATCAATATATTATTCTTTATTCAGTTCTATGCAACATACTCAGATTTAACAGATTATTTTTTTTTTACTAATTATCAAAATAAAGTATTGTCATACAAAGCTATTATTACCAGAGCATGTGATCAGAGCAGGTCATTTTACCATTGTTGCCCAGCATGACAATACCAGCTCAGCAAACAGAAGTCTAGTACTGAGAAATGCCACGTTATTTGAGCGGACTTTGCTTTTCCAGTGCGTGATCGGTACATGATTGGAGCGTTTGGGCCGTTAAGGACAGAGCAGAAGCCGACACACACACACACACACACTCTCGTGACGTTACTAAACAAGCTGCGCGAGAATGAAACCTGATCGCCGAACACGGAGGGGCGGGACGGCATATTTTCGGCCTTTTCAATAGCAGCCGCAAAAGGAAGTCATTAAAAAAAAAAAAAAAAAAAAAGGTGCTGCGTCAAATGCGTAATTTTTTAAAAATGCGTTAAACATCTCAAATTAATCGCAAAGATTAACGCGTTAATTCCCCCAGCCCTAGTATATATATATATATATATATATATTTGTCTTTAAAATGGCCGATCGCTTCGCTAGATAAGACTCTTATTTCTCGACTGGGATCGTGTCGAGACTTTGAAGCTGCATTGAGACGGACATTTGAACCTTCTTTGAACATTGGTATAGTTGGTTGCCATTGAAGTCCATTGTGTGTAGAAAAATCCTGGAATGTTTTCCTCAAAAACATTGATTTCTTTTCGACTGAAGAAAGAAAGACATGGATATCTTGGATGACATCGGGGTGAGTAAATTATCAGCAAACATTTTTATTTTATTTTATTGAACTAATCCTTTAAGAAAGGATTGATTTTGATTTAAGATCTATTTAGGGAAACAGAAATAGAAAACCTCCCAGAGCACGGGTCAGTAAAAGTGAGACTTACTATCTTCAGCACTTCGAACGACACAGGACATACAGTAAAACCTTCTCAAAAGAGATGTGACCTCTTTTCAAGAGTTATTTTTCAAATCCAATTTACGGCACAATATAGACTAACCCACTTTCACTTCTGCTTTGTATCTCAAACTCACAGCCAGATACAAAGTTATTCACGGACAACATGGAAGCTGGAAGTGTGTAGAAACACTCAACAGAACGTAAAAGATGCACATCGAACTAGACCACGTTTTTGTTTGTTTGCTTCTTTCCAGGCAATAACCCACGACCCCTCGAGTTCCCCTGATCAGTGAACATGGGCGTCTCTCACTCATAACCCTCTATGATTTATGAACAGTCAAATCACTCAACGTCAAGCAGAGAACAAACACATCTAAAACACATTATCTCAGATCCGACGCATTCATCTTCATTTTTCAATGGCTCGTTTTTTTTTTTACCTCCGAGTTCAGTCAACGCAACGCTGACAATAGATTTACAGCGTAAATGTTCTGGAAGTTGTCATTAGGCCGTGTTATGATGTGAATAATAAGTGAACAAGAGTCGACTTACCTGTGATGGCAATTAAGACGCCCACCGAACATGAAAGAGAAAGAAAAAGAGAGAATTAGTGCCATACACACTAATTTATCTTGTGTCAGTCTTGCTGAGTTTAAGCACAGACGCATATGAAGACTGACAGACAATGTCTCGGATATATTCAAATACACCAAGAAACCAAAGTTGGTTACTCTTTATTTTAATGAGTCCATTACAGTGTTATTATACATATAAGTACTGTGTAATAATAAACTACATGTACTTAGGGTAGGATTAGGGTTTGGGGTTACACTTTATTTTAAGGTGTAATTGTTACAGTGTAATTATTAATTTTAAGTACTGAGTAATATTAAGCAACTACATGTACTTAGTATAGGGTTAGGGTAGGATTAGGGTGTGGTTGAGGGTTAGTTGCATGTAATTATGCATAATTTACTGTTATTACTATGGTATGTAACATATGTAACAAGGACACTGTAAAATAAAGTGTTACCGGGTTTAGGGTTAGTTGCATGTAATTATGCCTAATTTATAGTTACTATAGTTAATACATGTAACGTGTAACAGGGACACATTAAAATAAAGTGTTACCCCAAAGTTTTACTCACAGAGATAGAGCATCAACTCCTGAAATAATCAAAACGACTAGATTTTTACATTTCCTGATGAAATGTCAGTGTGCAAATCTACACCGTGTTTGTCCAGAATAATAACAAAGTTTAGTAGTTTAAAGCTGATCCCCAAATACAGGCTTTATTTATCACCACACAGACCACAGCAACAGTCCAATGCATTATGAGCATTAAAACACCAGAGAATGCTTGTGAATTATTTCTTACGGTCTCTAAAGAAAATCCATATACTGTGTATTCTGTATGTATTTAATGACGCAAATTTATCAATTTCTAAAATAACTGCAATCTAACTCTATATCTGAGGAAGCTACATATATCAGTGATAATATTATTGTATTTCACATAAAAGGCTGTATTAGTTTACATACAGTTTGCATGCATGAGTTATTAAATTACACATAAAACGTAATTTATCAGCTTACTAAAATGGAGTTAGCTCAAATATCACAACTGAAGATACAGAAAGAAATACATTTTGTTTCCAATTAATTAACTGACCGAAACTATACTGAACCGAAAATATATTTTAAAACTTCTCATAATAACATAAAAGGTCTTAATTATAATTATAATCACTGAACTTGTCAATTACAACACGAGGTACACAAAGCTGCACTCTTGAGAAAACTCAATGAAAATCATCAATGAAAGAAACTCTTTTTGAGGTCGTATTTCTGCTTTGTTGGTTATAATGTAAGGATTTGCTGAACGAAAACTCGGCCGTTGGTTGGATTCTGACACATCTGATTGGCCACTGAGTTTGCGTACTCAACAGATGATTGGCTACAAAGCTCAAAACTGATGAACCTCGTCACAGAGCGCTTATTGACACAAATTTCAAGAGCTGGGTATAGACACAAATTTCAAGAGCTGGGTATAGACACAAATTTCACAATTCGATTCGATTTCGATTCACAAGCTTGCAATTCGATTCGATTCCGATTCCGATTCGATTCGATTCAATATTGATTATTTTGGATATCAGAGACAATACATGGCAAAAGGAAAACAAATCCCCTAACTAATGCTGTAAACTATGGGAGTCAGTTATAGCCCATAGGCTTCATTAGCCTGACTATCATATTGAAGGTAAAAATTTACTGATTTGTATACAAACACTTAAATTACACTTTTATTTATTTTTATAATTATAAAGTTAAATGAAATATAAACATTTAAATGGTCATAAAAACCCTGCCAGATTTATTCAAACATGCATTAAATATTGAAGAACATTATAATGAATATGTAATATGGTTCATATATATTCATATAGTTAATTCTTCTCGTTGACTAACGAGTTTATGGTCACATGGTTTTTCTGAGGTAAATGTGACGTTACATGACATTGTTTACAAGCTGTTTTACTGACGTCTTTCCACTGTTGAAACACTGATTGGGCGACTCCATGTCACATGATACGGATTTCGATAAGTTGTACTCTATCGTTTAACACACTTTCAGAAGCTCATTCATGTTTATCTTGCACTGTTATTAAGGCAGAAGAGAAGATCATGTGGTTCTCTAGAGCTGAGCCAGAGCGATCTCACGCCACAGCGACAAAACGCTATTTATGTTTTTGAATTTCGTAAGAAAATGGACGTAATTTGAAATCTGAGACTTTGTTTCATATCAATAGTAACAAAGCACAAAGATTATTGTGATTTATTGGATGGGATGCGCTACAATGTTCCATTCATTCATCAACTGAAATCAGGATGACTAATCGATTCTTGAGATTTAAGAATCGATATCGTTTCGTAAAAATGAGAATCGATTAAAATCGAGAAATCGAAAAAAATTTTACCCAGCCCCATGATATAGTGTATGCACATTAACCCTTTAGAACCTGAAGCTAAAATAGGTGTTTTTCACATATTTCGATTTTTTTGACAGTAAAATTCTATCTTGTGCTATGTTCACGTGCAAGGTGTCATCTTTTTCAGAAAAAGATACGCTTTCAACAAATTACAGTTATTGACCATTATTGTGTGTGGTGAGTTTGTAAATAGAATATAAATAGACAAAAATAAAAAATACTAGAATACATTTACTGATTTTTTACTTAGAAAAAAACACTTTAAAGTTGAAAAATGAACTATAATACATATAATACAAGTCTTTTTTGTGACAGTTTTCATTTAGGACACTTTTTTTCATACACGCACACACACACACGCACGCATTCATAGACACACACACATACACATGCACACACACTACATGCTTAGATACGTGAAAGAGTAACGGCCATCCGCCTCCCAAGTTTCATTAAAAATCATCCCAATCCCCTCTTCTGCTGTCTAACACTTCTTTCGCCATGTATTTGTTTGGTTCTTTTATTATTTTATGCAATCCAAAACACTGTAACCTGCCGCGCGTCGTATCGCTCTGTTCAAATCCTTCCATCCCGCGCTGCTGTCATTTGCAGACGGAAAGCATGAAGAATGATGAGAATGTTGATCACGTTGAGAAAATGACCTAGAATAATCACCACTAACCACGGCACACTAGTCTATACTTAGTGCTGTTGCTAAATGTCACTAAACTCATTGCATTAGTATTGTCAAACCCAGGTAACCGCTCCACTTTTACCGCCGGTGATTATTTTCACTCTGTAAAAGCATCTCGTTTGCCCGCATTCTCCACCATTACATCACTGTACCGTACGCCAATTTCGCCCACCCTTTATCTCCGAGACGAGGGCCGCACTTAAACGAGAGGGTTATTAGCACACTTTTCCAGGGAGTGTGATCTAACAGTCTGAAAGATCTGGAAAAGCCTTTCAGATGCACAAAAAAACTGGCAGAATATATCACTAATCATACTTTAAGTGTCAAATGGCGCTTTAGCTTGAATAACCCGGTCAAGTGGCTCTAAAGTGTGATTTAGGCTCGAGTGGATCTCTCAGGAGAATGCGTCTGTGAGTCCGAGACTCGAGTACGGTGGATGTTAGCGAGTGCATTCACGTACAATTGGATTTCACAAAAGAGAAATTAATAACGTGGAATAGAAAGGCAGATAAATTACTCTCAGATAATTCAATTGGCATTAATTAGCTCCGTTAGTCCAGAATATGATGCAATAAGAAAAAATTATAAAATGACCCACAAATATTTTTGTTCTGGTAATAAAACTGGTCTGGTAAGAGTTATTGCTCAAACTTAGAGAGTAGTGAACTTTCATGAACTAAAAAGTTAGTTAGAAGCATATAACTAGTAAACTAACAGTATACCTAAAGCTAACTTGCTGTATAGACACAATACTAAAGAAAGACTCAGATGTAAACTAGTTATGTACTGACTACTACACTTAAATACACTTTATTGTTTACTTTTATAGACAACCAATTTAGTCCCAAGAAGTATTGAAATAGTACACATACAAATATTCTACAATTACATTGATATTAGTATCCTCACTACTAGGGCTGTGAAACGATTAATCGCGATTAATCGCATCCAAAATAAAAGTTTGTGTTTACATAATATATGTGTGTGTACTGTGTATAATTATTTTGTATATATAAATACAAACACATGCATGTACATAATTAAGAAATATTTGCATGTATATATATATATATATATATATATATATTAGGGGTGTAACGATACACGTATTCGTATTGAACCGTTCGGTACGAGGCTTTCGGTTCGGTTTTCGGTACGCATTTTCAAACCGAACGGTTCGTTTGACCATTTTTCCTGCCGACCAAAATTTTGTTATTTCAAATGTAGTCGCTTGCGCGTGGCAAGCGCGCTCATGATAGAGACGCCGGCGCGACCACAACATTGTCTAACATCAAATGGCAAACGTAATGCAAGCGGAACGAAACTGCTCGTTATTGTGTGGTTGAAGGACCGTTTATCAGTTTGGACCAAAGCAGCGCGAGCCGATCGTGATTAACGGATAAAACAGCGCTGACGTGGAAACCTTGAAGAAACATTGTGCCATGAATGAACTATCCAGTGTCCACAGATCAGCAACATTCACCATGGATTTACTGTAGTAACACTAACTGCAACCATGGAAGTTTGGCAGGAATAGAGGGCTATAATGCCTTCAAGTAACATTACGTCGGTTTTATTTTGACATTATGAATACAATTGCTGCCCTCAAATGTTAATCTGAAATAAAATAAACATTTGTTTAACTACTACAATATTACATTTCATTTTTTCCAAGGAGCTGTTTTGTTTTATATGCTCCTAAGAAGAGTCAATTATAGCTCCAGAGTTGCTCAAAGTAAAAAAATATCATATTTTATGATGTTAGTTTTAATTAAAAAAAGAATAAAAAAAATGTAATCAAGGAAATTTCTCTGGCATTTCTTTCTTTTTGCTGTATCAAAAACGTACCGAACCGTGACACAAGTGTATCGTATCGAACCGAACCGTGAATTTTGTGAACCGTTACACCCCTAATATATATACAGTATATATATACATATATACACACACATATATATATTATGTTAATTATTAAGAATTATTAAATTATTAAAAATTAATAAGAGTTAATTATGACATTAATGTGATTAATCACGATTAAATACTTGAATCGTTTGACAGCACTAATATATATATATATATATATATATATATATATATATATATATTATATATAAATAACACATTTTTCTTAAATATATACATGCATGTGTGTTACGTAAACACACATTTTTTATTTTGGATGCGATTAATCTTTTCACAGCCCTACTTACTACATATAGTATACTAAAGAATAGATACCATCATACTTCCCCTTTTGGGAATGACACATTTTGGTAATACATTTTCTGAAATGTTATGTTTAGATATGCAAATGAGGCATTGTCTAATTAAATATGCACTCATTTGCACACATTCCCAGAACAAAAAATCTGAACATTGTGTAAAGCCAAGTTCAGGTTTGTTTTGTTGTTTTAATTTTGTAAAGTTTTTTGGTTATATTTTTATCACTCCATAAATCAGGAAATACTGATACGGATATGAAATATAGATAGGAATAATACTATAAAAGTTTGGTGTGTGTAAGTGCTGCTAAAGTGGCGATTTCTGACTCACAAAATTTAAAGATATGTATTGTAATTAAAATCTACATGTGCAAATAGATGTGTATTTGGAATTTTTTTTTTTTTTTTTTAAGTCAATAGATAAAATGCCAAATAGCCCAAAATCTCAAAACTGACCAGCGGATAAAAAAAAAAACCATAAAAAAAAAAAACAGTTTTTGCCTATAGTGTCTTTCCTTAAAGAATAAAGGCAATTCTGAGCCCAGTTTGAGAGTCTTCCGGAGAGATTTCCCTGTAATCCTCCTGCCGTCTAGGAGAAATACTCGAGATCTTGTTTGTGATTTTTTTCTCTGACTAGAATCCAAAGCATAGCATGCAGGAAAAGTCCAATTTCAAGATTCGTTTTGGGATAATTTTAGCTATCTTCCAACTCTACAGTCTATCAAGAAGCATTTTTAATAAATGCAGGAAGAGAAGTCAGAGCTAAAGAGGCATGAGGAGCCAGAAGAGTTCTCCGTCGTCAGAGGCGCTTGTGTGCGAGCGCTGTAGACAAATGAGGAACAGTGGCACATCACCTCAGAGAAGCCATCGCACTCGCCGCGTCTCTGCCTCGCATGCTAATCATCAACACCGCCGCTATGCAAATACCGTAGCGCTGTATGCAAATGAAAAGCAGGGAGTGAGTGAATTATGTTCTTTCTCAGGCACAATCCTGATGGAGTGTTTGTCGGAATGTTGTTTCGGAGCGCTTTGAACATCTTCTCATAATAACTCAGGGGAATATTATCCAACACGCGTGTGTGTGTGTGTGTGTGTGTGTGTGTGTGTGTGTGTGTGTGTGTGTGTGTGTGTGTGCGAGTCTAAGAAAAGAATCGAATAAGAGAGAGAGTGAACGTTAACATTAGCATCTTTAGTTTTAACATGTGATGCCGATGCATTTATGCATAAGCAACTAAATAAAAGTAGCAATGCAACTTAGATTAATTTTCCCTTAATCTTCAGGATTGTGATCAAATAATGGGTGAACTGATACAAATGCAAATTGCACGAGATGTTAACGGGTGCATTTACAGTCTTTAGCATTTATGTAAAACCCCCACACAATTTATTATTCAATTCCTTATTTTCTAACAGACATTTTTGGACATTTTGCAACACAGAAAATCTGCATAATGTTTTAAGTGCATGTTATGTAATATTTTTTTTATTTTTTTTAATGCAAGACGCTGGCTTCAAAAGTGCTTTGTAGTTATCTGAATATCCCCACTGAAACTCTGCAATCACATATTCTAAATATAAGAGTGCAATCATCAAGGTCAAAGTTCAAATGCAGCTTTTCTCACAATAATAATCTCTATTGCGTCTGTGAAATCTCCCATGAAGAAATTAATGTGTGAAATGACTTGAAACAGATCATAAGCTTCCGCATCTATAACAGAGAGGGTGAAATAAGGATGCCTCTCTCTCTCTCTATTTCTCTCTCTCGTTCTCTCTCTCGTTCTCTCTCTCTCTCTCTCTATATATATATATATCTCGCTCACTCTCTCTCGCTCGCTCTCCCTCTCTCTCTATTTCTCTCTCTCTATTTCTCTCTCTCTATTTCTCTCTCTCTCTCTCTCTCTATTTCTCTCTCTCTTACTCTCTCCCTCGCTCTCTCTATTTATCTCTCTCTCTCTCTTGCTCGCTCTCTCTCTCTCTTTCTCTCCCTCTCTATCCCTCTCGCTCTCTCTCTCTCTCTCTCTCTCTCTCGCCCTCTCTCTCTCGCTCTCTCGCTCTCTCTCTCTCTACTTCTCTCTCTCTTGCTCTCTCTCTCTTTCTCTCCCTCTCTATCCCTCTATCCCTCTCTCGCTCTCCCTCTCTCTCTCTCTCTCTCTCTCTCTCTCTCTCTCTCCCTCGCTCTCTCACTCTCTCCCTCGCTCTCTCACTCTCTCCCTCGCTCTCTCTTGCTCTCTCTCTCTTTCTCTCCCTCTCTATCTCTCTCTCTCTCTCTCTCTCTCTCTCTCTCTCTCTCTCCCTCTCTATCCCTCTCGCTCTCTCTCTCTCTCGCTCTCTCTCTCTCTCTCCCTATCTCCCCCCCTCGCTCTCTCTCTCTCTCTCTCTCTCTCTCTCTCCCTCTCTCTCTCTCAGAGATGAGCTTTGGCTGGTTAATTACTGTAACGAGCTCATTTCTGACAGCATCTTAAAAGCACACGTGTGGCTAATTACCACAGCTCAGGTCTTCATCTTGACTCATATTATATATATTCATTCATTACTGTATTCTGTTTCATACAACTGAACATCACACATAATTATATATACGGAAATCTGTCTGTCTATCATTTTTGTTAAGGGGAAACAATTTAAATGGTAAATATGTGTTCAATTATTGTATAAAGTATAACAGCTGAAGTAAAAACAAGACATTTACACTTAGGGTATAGTTTATTTGCAGATGCTGATGAATATTCTCATAATTTTCCTTTTCAAAACAGCTTAGTAAATTAATCAGAAATGGATGGTTTTAAAAAATGTGTATTTTTGCATCAAATTACACCAATAACACCCTTGAATTTCAGCTAATGCAAAGCAATGTATCTTGACCTGATCTCTTCACAACGTTACGCATATCACATTTCACTTTAATTGAGAAAAAAAAAAGCATTATGTTAGTGCATTTAAGTGTAAATGTGCCTTATAATTTCTCTCCCGTTCATGAGAGGAAATTAGAGATCATTACGGCCCTGTTCACATAACCAGTGAAATTCATAAATGCTGCATGCGCTGCATTTCTCCAAGTGGGCTAATGAGATTACAGCAACCCAAAACAGAGATGGAGCGTCTTAGAAATTTGGGAAGCAATTGACACGCCTACTGATTTACTTTTCCAAGACATCCGACTGTGGAGTCTTTGATCCCGTGGCATTCCGCTCTCATTTTCCCTGCTTATCATCGTCCTCTCAGAAAACCAAATCAACTGGAGGAAAATGTAGGACAACAGTCGCCCTTCAAAACTGCGCCTGACGGCCGCTTTCAGTCTCCAAACATTGAGAGAAAACATAATTCACTTCAAATAATATCCCGCGAGGCAATTTAACTGGAGAAGAAGCGCAGTCGCGAACGCGGCGTCCCTTTAGGAGTGACAACGGGAGTGTTTAAAGTATAACTTCATCTCAGCGAGAGACACTCTGCCCCAGATACAGAGTCACAGTCATTGATCGATGGTATTGGATGATTCGTCTTCGTTAACGTGGAGGCGCTTTGATCCAGACGCTGTTGGGAAAATGAAGAGTAGCTCTGGGAGTCCAAAACCCCACATGACAGAGGTGGAGGAAATCAAGGAGATCAAGATACATGCTTTATAATGCGTTATAAAAGAGAGAGTTCAATAAAACACAAATGTAGTCACAGCTGAAACTAATTCATTCAAATTAAAGGAACTTTAAAGAGTTCAATCCATCCGATCAGGTGATTTTTTATACTTTCATTTCCTGACATTCTTGCAATAATGAATATAACTTAACTGCAATAATTGCATGTAATTGTATTAATGCAATATCAGGGCCTTTGGACAAGTCCTTTGGACAAGTTAATCGGTCATTCACTTCGGTCCAGGAAAGAAATAGTGTTGTAAATATAATGTATTCTGAAGCAATATTCTCATCAGTGTTCAGTCAGCTTTGACATATTTAAATCTGCATATTTATGATATTTTAACCTTTATAAAAGGACTTTTTTCCCCTAATAGTTTTAAATATATGCTTCGTTTTTCATTTAAATTCAATCAATTAAATTAGAAGAATAAGACACTATATTATAGAAATATATAACACTATATAATATATAATACACTATATTATATATTATATAAATATTTTTTGAATATACAAATAAGAAATGTTGGAAAGAATGATACTTTTAAACATGAAACTAAACCACCAGTAGGTGGCGGCAGGTCTTAATGCGTGAGTCAATGAGTCATTTATCCAAACGATTCGTTCAAACGACTGATTCGTTCAGGAATGAGGCAGTTGTTTATGAATGAGTCACTGAATCTTTGATTCAACCGATTCACTCAAAACACTGAATCATTCAGTAATGAACATACGGTTAAGTGTTCCTGTGAGATGCGTTATGAATGAGTCACTGAATCTTTGACTCAACCGATTCACTCAAAACACTGAATCATTCAGTAATGAAAACACGGTTAAGTGTTCCTGTGAGATGCGTTATGAATGAGTCACTGAATCTTTGACTCAACCGATTCACTCAAAACACTGAATCTTTCAGTAATGAAAACACGGTTAAGTGTTCCTGTGAGATGCGTTATGAATGAGTCACTGAATCTTTGACTCAACCGATTCACTCAAAATGCTGAATCATACAGTAATGAAAACACGGTTAAGTGTTCCTGTGAGATGCTTTATGAATGGGTAACTGAATCTTTGACTCAACCGATTCACTCAAAACGCTGAATCATTCAGTAATGAAAACACGGTTAAGTGTTCCTGTGAGATGCGTTATGTTTCTGCTATGATCTTTGTTTGGAACTATTTTCGCTGCTGAAATAGAACAAAAACAGTAAATATTGCGTCTAAAATGTAAGTAACTTAATATTAATTACTTGTTTATTGAACGGTCATATGAAATCAGTGTCACATTTTCAATCGTGATGGTATTCAGCACTCTTGGTCGTGTGATGTTGCTTAACTAAGTATGTTATAAATATAAAAACTCCAGATTTTACAGTGTGAATGTGGCTAATAGGATCTGAAAAGATTAATTATATAGAACAGAAAGATAAAGGCTTGATAAAAACGAAAAGTTTTTGTTAACCTGTAAAATGCATTGCAGAACTTTCACTGAGAGCAGAACCCTAAAGCCACAAACACACCGCAGAGTCAGAAGTGGAGTGAAACCGGATTCAACTGCAGTGTGAACGCGACTAATAGGATCTCAAAAAATTTATTTTATAGAACAGAAAGATAAAGACTAGACAAAACTTGACAAACTTATAAATCATAAACTGCTCTTCTGGATCAACAAGGTTCCTCCTCCTAGAACCCTAAAGCCCGATCTAGAGTCAAAAGTGGAGTGAAACCGGATTCAACTGCAGTGTGAACGCGGCTAAAAGGATCTCAAAAAATTTATTTTATAGAACAGAAAGATAAAGACTAGACAAAACTTGACAAAAACTTATGAAGAAACTTATAAATCATAAACTGCTCTTCTGGATCAACAAGGTTCCTCCTCCTAGAACCCTAAAGCCCGATCTAGAGTCAGAAGTGGAGTGAAACCGGATTTAACTGCAGTGTGAACGCGGCTAAAAGGATCTCAAAAAATGTATTTTATAGAACAGAAAGATAAAGACAAAACTTGACAAAAACTTATGAAGAAACTTATAAATCATAAACTGCTCTTCTGGATCAACAATGTTCCTCCTCCTAGAACCCTAAAGCCCGATCTAGAGTCAAAAGTGGAGTGAAACCGGATTCAACTGCAGTGTGAACGCGGCTAAAAGGATCTCAAAAAAGTAATTTTATAGAACAGAAAGATAAAGACTAGACAAAACTTGACAAAAACTTATGAAGAAACTTATAAATCATAAACTGCTCTTCTGGATCAACAAGGTTCCTCCTCCTAGAACCCTAAAGCCCGATCTAGAGTCAGAAATGGAGTGAAACCGGATTCAACTGCAGTGTGAACGCGGCTAAAAGGATCTCAAAAAATTTATTTTATAGAACAGAAAGATAAAGACTAGACAAAACTTGACAAAAACTTATGAAGAAACTTATAAATCATAAACTGCTCTTCTGGATCAACAAGGTTCCTCCTCCTAGAACCCTAAAGCCCGATCTAGAGTTAGAAGTGGAGTGAAACCGGATTTAACTGCAGTGTGAACGCGGCTAAAAGGATCTCAAAAAATGTATTTTATAGAACAGAAAGATAAAGACAAAACTTGACAAAAACTTATGAAGAAACTTATAAATCATAAACTGCTCTTCTGGATCAACAATGTTCCTCCTCCTAGAACCCTAAAGCCCGATCTAGAGTCAAAAGTGGAGTGAAACCGGATTCAACTGCAGTGTGAACGCGGCTAAAAGGATCTCAAAAAAGTAATTTTATAGAACAGAAAGATAAAGACTAGACAAAACTTGACAAAAACTTATGAAGAAACTTATAAATCATAAACTGCTCTTCTGGATCAACAAGGTTCCTCCTCCTAGAACCCTAAAGCCCGATCTAGAGTCAGAAGTGGAGTGAAACCGGATTCAACTGCAGTGTGAACGCGACTAAAAGGATCTCAAAAAAGTATTTTTATAGGACAGAAAGATAAAGGCTTGGCTAAACTTGACAAAAACGTATACAAAAACGTATAAAGCATAAACTGGACGTATTACAGGGAAACGACACAAATAAAACAACAGAAAATAGCTGTGTTTCCATCCACCTGTTTTTATGTGAATTTTACTGCAGAATCATGATAAGAGATTTAAGATGAGTTTCTTTGGATGAACTGGGCTCATTTTATTTCGATTTCTCCTGCACAACCTTGTTACCGTCAAAACATTATGTATTATATTATTATTCACTATCAATCGCCAATTACACTTTAAAAAAATGCAGAATCATTCTCGCGTTTTGGTGATTTCCTAGTTATTTTTGTTGTTGACGTTTTAATCAGGATACTTGTTCGGTCGGGAAAGTAAACTTCTCTTTCACCTTTAAAGACCTTTATATGTACCAGACCCAGAAGTGCATTAGACTACTCACTCCAGACTAGAATTATTACACACATGAACTCAAGCTGAAAATATGAAATACTGAAAATATGAGAACCAAACTTCTCCCTGTCACGTTAGCCGATGAGTATTAGCATTAATCATGCGCAAAATGTTACGAGACACCTGTCATGTCTCCATCATCCCGGCTGAGCGTGTCAGTCTGCAGCGCGTCGCTCGAAATTTAACTTCACGGCTGTCAAACGCACGAACGCTGGAGCTTCACCAGCCTTTTTTTAAGCCTTTAACCAGACAGTTATTAGCCTGACGTTTAGCATACAGATGCTCCAATTAAACCTGGGCTATTTTAAGTATATGATCTTAACATCATTTTAATAGCAACCTATTTTCCCCTCTTGAGGTTCCAGGTAAACAAGCAAATGTTGTTCATTATTGTGTGCATGCTGGTGTACACACACACACACACACACACACACACACACACAAACACACAAGTTAATTGCAAATTCGCTTGCACTGCAAACCTGAGTTTTATAAAAATATAAATGCAGTTTCCCACAGATATTTAAAGTCATCACAAGTCGCTTAAAATCTGTGTGTAATCTAGGAAGACAACTAGAAATATGAAGTGAAATAACTTCTTTCCAACAAAGCGCTCTGGGTTGTGTGTACGTCGTCTAGTAACCCATAATTCAGTCGATGAACAATCATGTGGGTTTTAGTCCTCACATCATTCTCATTGATTGTTTGCAACTTGCCAACAGCAGATACAATAACACTAAAACAACACAGACTGGGGAACATGATTACAGATCGATTGATTCTCACATTAAACAACCCTGCAAGTTTTTTTGTGTGTTTTTTTGTGAAGGGCCACAATTGGAAAGGGAAACGTAAGAAAAACTGGATAAATCAGTTGTAATTTTCCTTAAATCTCTCGTGTTTGGCAGATTTCCCGCGACACGCTTCAGAAGTACTTGTATTAAAAGTTTAAAAGTTCAAATATTAACACTTCTGAAGCTTTTGATAGAAACTTGGTGCTTAAAATAACGCATTTATCGCTTAAGTGGCGACAAGTGTGTATATAAATGAGTTATAAACATATAAATGAGAATGTATGATATGCTTCATGAGTCATTTACATGAGTAAATATGACTCATGTACAGTCTGTATAAGTGTATCATTTAACTTTTCCCGATGATCTAGTGTTAAAAAATTTTCAATATTTGGCAATATCGAATCGCATCCAAGTATCGTGATCGTATCGCATCGGGGGATAGGTGTATCGTCTCAGCCCTACATATTCCCCGCGAGATGCTTCAGATATCCATTTTGGGAGATGATAACTCCACACATTCATCAAAAGTGCCCCGTGACGCCAATTGATGTCGATGAAAGTCACTTTCCCAGCGATTCCCTCAAACATCATGTCTACTTTACCTCTGTAGAACTGACACACACAACTCTCTCTGCTCACAAGATGCTCTTTCAAAGCTCATTGAGTATTCAAGGTATTAAGTCACTCAAAACTAGGAGAAATTATATAATTTTTAAGGGTTACAGTAGGGTTTTTAAGGGTTAAGGATTACATTTTAAAAATAATAGCAACAATATATTAATAAAAAAAAAAAATTTCTTAAAGGTCCCATGACATGAAATTTTCACTTTCTGAGGTTTTTTAACATTAATATGAGTTCCCCTAGCCTATATATGGTCCCCAAGTTTCTAAAAATTTCAATCGGTGTAAATCGAGCTTTTGCTATCTTTCTCTGCCTTTGAGAAAATGGAGGCTCATACGCGCTGATCTTGAATCTCCTCCTTATGACGTCATAAGGAGGAAATGTTACCTCCCCTTTCTCTGCTTTGCCCGCCCAGAGAATATTTTCCGCCCATGAGAAAATGCGCTAGGAAGTAGGAACGCGTGCGCGCGCGATTTTAGTTTGTCCACGAGAGATATCATGGCTTTTGAGCGAGCGAAGCATAATAATTGCTCAATAATTGGATGTACAAATGAACACCGAAGGGTCAATACAGAGCTGGGCTTGCTGAACGTCTGAAACTAAAGTCTGGATCACTCTCTTTGGCTCAGCTACACACCTCAGACAAGTAAGTCAACTAATGATATATAAGTGTGTTGCTTTACTGTTTATGGTTACCTAGATTTTACACGTAGAATGTGGCTGTAACATTAGCTATGCAGTTTATGTGTGTGAATACACACACTGTAACGCGAGTGTTGTACACGTCTTTGTTATTTGGATAACCGTTTTCCTGTTGGTTATATGGCGCGCGCGATATCCGCATTTCAAGATCGCAGAGCTTGATGTAATTGTAATAAGATAAATACAGACGTTACAGATCTCTCATGAAAAGGCAACAGTAGGTTCGCGTTAGCTACATGATAATAACTGTAAACCATCCGAATAAAGTACCGTATCCAGACATAATATTTTAAACTAACCATTCGGAAACGTCCTGCTGGAGCCGCTGAGTTGCAACTTCTTCATCCGTTGCTTCTCCATCTGGATCAGATTCTGGGTCAAACTGAAATGCTTGAAAGACTGCGTGTCTTCGTGCCATTGCTATATCCAACGTAAACATGCACGCCACGTTACCGTTGCGCAAGATGGTCAAGGCCACACCCACCCTCCACCTTGTGCCGCCTTTCTCCTCCTCATTAGTATTTAAAGCTACAGACACCGAAACGGCCTGTCTGAAGGAAGCTCATTCTGGGACTGGCTTGTAGTAGCTATAATTCTGCACCGAGGCAGAATTTTTGGAAAGAGATTTCAGATACAGTACTAAGGACCACTAAGGACTATATTAAAGCCTACAAAAAGTAGCATGTCATGGGACCTTTAACAGGAAACTTATTTCTCACCAGTTTATTTTTTCAAAGCTTATTTCATTAATGTATAATCAATGTTTCAGAATGTTCTCTGGAATTCCTTAGGAATAATAATAATTATTATTATTTTTATTATTATCATTAATAAATATTAATATTCATAGTAGTAGTTGTAGTAGTGGTAGTGCCTTTATTTTATTATTCTTAAAAAAAAAAAGAATTAGCAACTGACTAGAAACTGCCTAGCAACCACCCAGAACACCCTAGCAACCACCCAGGATACCCTAGCAACACCATAGCAACCGCCTAGCAACCACCCAGAATACCCTAGCAACCGTCTAGCAACACCATAGCAACCACCCAGAATACCCTAGCAACCGCCTAGCAAAACCATAGCAACCACCCAGAACACCCTAGCGACTGTCTACAAACGCCCAAGCAACCACCCAGAACACCCTAGCAACCGTTTAGAGCCACATATAAACCATACTGCAACATATAGAAGCTATATTTCAGCCCCACAATATCGTACAGACATGTTTGTTGGCTCGTATGCAATCATGTACCACACTCTAGCAACCGAGCTGCGAGTTTTGCCACTGCAAGCACCACTTCACATTTTCTTCAGGAAATGTACATTCTAGTTGTAATAATTATTTGTTCTTAACAGGAAGCTGTTATTGTTTACAAGTTACTCTTTCAAAGCTCAGGAAAACTTACAGTATCAACAAAATAATAGTCTCTCAGAATTTTCTACTATTACTATTGAAGATTCTTGAAATTATTCTTGAAATTATTAATAATTATGATTTTGTTCCACATTCACTGGTGTACAGTAGAAAGGCAGCTTTGTCAGTAGACATCAAGCCCCAAACTAATGTGTTTCTCAGTCTAGATTGGTGTCAGTTCCCAGAACCCTTTTTAATTGTAGTGTCTCTGTCCTGAATTCCCCTTCAGGGATCAATAAAGTCTCATCTTATCCATGTTTGAGCTGAAGTCGGTCAGCAAAGAGCAGACTAGAAGACGGGAAGTTCAGGACGGGTCTCAAGGCCACGTCTCGCTTTACTCTGGCTCATTTATCTATGACTTGATACGTCAGATCTTTCTGTCCTGTAGCGACACGTCACGTCATGCCTGGTGTCAACATGTGACGGGACAAATAATGCAACTGACTGAGTTAATATTCATATTTAGCTTGAAACTGAATATTTACGCTTCAGTTAGTCACATGATATAGTTGACGTCACACTCCTCAGCCGGACTGAGTGGCAGAAGAGCCGCTGAGTGACTGGATTTAATACGGGAAACTGCGAAAACGCCAGTAAAACTAATGATTATCAGTTTAAACTAAAGGTTGGACTCGATATAGTGATCCTTACAGCTTCCCAAAGATCCGGTGATCATGGAGATTGACATGCGGCAGGAATCGTGTTTCCTGACATTTATACGAGCCTGATTTCGACGCCGGGGAAAAACATAAAGCAAATTTACTTGAGAACGCTTTATATAAATACAATATAGGTCTAAATCCGTGTGATCACTTATATCAATGTAATCATCATAACATCCCACCTTAAAACTTGCATAGTGTTTTGTCAGAGTTTATTTAAAAACGTCCAATTATGCAGAATAAACAATGGTAAATATCTAATTTAGGAGTTCTCAATACAATATATATATTGTGAATTTACCCCTAAATTCTGCATATTGACACAATAATAACTGCAAATCCAGCTTTCTCTGCCTGGATCCAGATATTTCTGTGAATTGCAGGATCCATTTGCTTCTCTGTTCTGTAGCCTTCAGTATCTGTAAAAATAAACCTCATATTTCTTATCAAATCTAGTTAATCAGTCAATCTCAAAGCTTTATTTCCAAATATGCAACTGGTTGACTGAGTTAATATTCATATTTAGCTTGAAACTGAATGTTCACGCTTCGGTTAGTCACATGATATAGATATAACTATATCATGTGACATGCTGTGCATTTTTGTCCTGGTACATTATAAATGACATTTGTCGCATGATATCACATGAATCAGCTTTATTTCCACACACTTCGTTCTTTGTGCGCTCTACACACTTCATTCATACACTACTGAAATGAAAAACACTGCTTTTGTTCGTACTTCAACACATGGTGTCCGTGTCAGTCAAACGTGTGGTTGCGTTCGATATGAAGATGTGAAGATTGAACTGAAGCTTTACTGAATGATGAAATGAGGTCGAGATGTTTGTGGATAAATGCTGTTCCCTTGTGATTATGGGCTGCTTATTATATTGAGAATAAACGACTCAAAACTATTTTATGAGCCTACATAAACATATTACTGGTGGCAGGCATATTAATTGTATAAGTGCTGTCATGTACCATTGATGTGAATAACACAGCAACTGGCAATCGCATATACACGGAAGAAAAATATCTTAAAGTCTCCCTGTAGTCAATCATTTTATCCCTTAAAACTCATCTTTGAGCATCAAAAAACATTATTTTTCCTTCTTCATGCCTTAAAATATCTTGAATGTAACTCGACACCCTTGCCTCATTTAGTATGCGCGGTTCTCTGAATATGCAAATGAGCCCCGCCTCCACTCACTCACTCAGCTCAGAGATCCACTGGTTGACGATCACACGTTGATCTGATTGGTTACAAGGTAGTTTGTGACGTCAGAAACACCAGCGATTTCAAAGCGTGTGTTTGAGACTGTCTTTGGTTCACTGCAGTTTTAAGGAGGAAATACTCAGCAATGCTGTCGACTTATGAATTTTGCATATGTTAAAGCATATTAAAGACACCACATAGACACATAAACAACATTAAAAGCTGGATTTTCACCACAGGGGGACTTTAAATGTGTATATAGACAGCAATGAGAGCAAATGGAGTGCAAAAAAAGAAAATAACAAAAGTCTCAAGCTTCTCACATGAATCTCTACCCTGATAATCCAGAGTTCTCGCGAGAGCACAAGTTGAATTTGCTCAGCGAGTTACTCAGGAGTAAGCTCATTAAATATGCCCCTCAATCTGAGCTGCACCAATCACATCGGGTTATCTGATATAGGCGGAGCTAAACAGATGACGACAGCGCTGTGACGTCGAAGTCATTAGTAAACATTGCAAGATGGCTATGGATGAATACCAGTTGTTTGAAACGGCTTTGGCCGCTACAATGAACGAGTTAGACTTGGCTTTTTATCTAAAACAGGAACAGAAGACGCCACTCGAATCGTTCCTTTGCAAGAAGGACGTTTTTGCTGTTTTGTCGACCGGATACGGCAAGAGTCTAATCTACCAGTTAGCTCCGCTGGTAGCTAAGCGTATGGGGCTTGTTGTGATTGGTCGTAGTGTTATCCAATTGCGTGCAGTGAGACTTTCAAATGTCCCTCGAGCTGGCCGAGTTTCATTAGTCGACGCCAGACCATTAATCTTTCAGATTTAGGTCTGGATTTCCAGGCTAATGAATCTCCTGAAACATGAAAGTTTCAGATCTCAATAATGTCTCAAACTGTGATCTTAAAGTCTGCAATCAAAAAGTCAAGTGATGATTTTATATCTCCATACACTTATACTTTACTGGACGGCAAACACTGACTCGTGTGTGTCTGAAAGAAGAAACATCTGAGACACTTCAGGGTGCAATAATAATTAATTTCAATCAATTATGAATCGCAAAAATGTCCTAAAACTCTAGAATTTCAAGCTCTTTCAACATGTTCGCTTGTTCTCTGTGGAGTTATTTATGTGCTTAAAGGAAAACAAACTCTTTGGCTTTGGTCAGATGAGCGTTTGAAAGGTAATTTGGCTTGTGGGAAAATCTCAGGCTTTATAAAATTACATAAAGTTCTGCTCAAGCCGTCAGACAGCTTGTTTTACATGAGAACACTTAGGGCTGTGTTTTCATATTTATGCTCTTTAATATTCATGATCCAACGCCGTGTAATAACTAGACACAACACAGTTTCATGCAACATGTAATCTCCATCATCACCAGGTGAAAATAGTGCGTCTGGTCGCTCAGTAAAGCAACGGCACTAATAAAGAGATTGAGTTATCCTTATATAATGACTTTTAAGGTCTTGAGCCGAAAAGGAATATTATAAATGAATAAAAAAAAAATATATATATATAAAAAAAAAAAAAACTTAAAAAAAAGTTGACTGTTTTTTTTTTTTTTTTTTTTACTTTTTTTAAGTGTTTTTTTAATATATATATATATATATATATATATATATTGCTGAAAAATATAATATGTAAAATAAAAAAAAGATGCTAAACTAAGGGTAAACTAACAATGATACATTTAATTCTAATGAAACAATTTCTTTCATTAAATAAATAAATAAAAAATTAAACTTAATTTCATTTTCACAACTGAAACTTTTCACAACAAAAAAGGCCACAAAAGTCTGATATATGGTATTATAAAACTTAAAAAAACCTCTACAACCTGAATTAAACATGAAAATCCAACATAAATAAATTAGCATTGATAAAGTGAAAACTTTTCATAAAAAAAAAAAAAAAAAAAACTAAACTAAAATATATGTGTTCATTAATTTAATTTTAGTTTCAGATTTCAATGCATGTTATATTATTAGGTATATAATTAGGTGCACTAGATGGCAAAAACTGACTGTTCTGAGAAATGCAACACTGTAAAATATGTTTAAATTAAACCAGTTCATTAACTTTGGAAGCCGTACAATACTAAACCCACGACTAAAGCTAGAAACCTGAAGGCTAAACCCTCAAACTACACTATATCAGATAAAACAGAAAGTCTGGCCTAAAGAAGCTCTTGATGAATAAAGAGAGGATGTTTTAGCAACAATAATGAACTTTCATCCTCCTTTCTTTTCTGAGATCTTACACGTCGTCCATTAAGGCCAGTGTGAGCGGCAGGTCTTTTCATCCCGTTCTTCTCGTCTCACGCCCTTGAAAGTGACAGACGGTGGACAAACACTCCCTACTAACACACGTCCAACTCACGACCCCCAAACTTTCCCCAACAAATAAAGCTATGTTTTGTTGCACTGAACTTCTGAGTCACGAACCCTTGCAGAATCACATTATTCCACTGCTGACATTTACACGACTCCATTTGATTCTTCTTTACGGTCTGGTTAAACTGGACCTCAAATTGATCTTCAAACTTTTTCTACTTGTAAAACTTTCCAGCAGTTCACCATCATATTTTACGAGCAGAAAGAGGCATTTTATTGTATTTATCATTTCGAAGGGACAAACAGATTGCACTTTCCTTTTAACTGGCTATATGAGTCTGTTGTTGAGCACTGGACTTTATATTTCAGAAGACATGGTTGACATCCCACATTAAATGACAAGACATGGCATTGTTATCAAAATTACTGTGTGTTATTTGTTTGTGCAAAAAAAAAAAAAACACAATTATTGTTATTCATAAAGGCAATTCTGTCATAATTTTCTCACCCTAAAGTCGTTTTGAACCTGTATGACTTTCTTTCCTCTGTGAAACAGAAAAATATTTTGAAGTATTTATCAGCCGTTTTTGTCCAAAACTATTAAAGTCAATGGGGTCCAAAACAACATTGGACACAATTGTGACCCTGGACCACAAAACCAGTCACATGGGTCAATTTTGTGAAATTGAGATTTATGCATCATCTGAAAGCTGAATACATAAGCTTTCCATTGATGTATGGTTTGTTAGGATAGGACAATATTTGGTCGAGATAAAACTATTGAACATCTGGAATCTGAGGATGCAAAAAAATCGAAACATTGAGAAAATCTCCTTTAAAGTTGTTCATTTATGTTCACGATTGTGCTGCATTCACTCAAACAAATACATGTTTTATATATTTACGGTAGGAAATTTACACAATATCTTCATGAAACATGATCTTTATTTAAGGCGAGACACGGCAGACAAAAACATCGGTTTTTTTTTTACTGGTCAATTTTGAGATTTTGGGATATTTGTCTTCATTAACACGTCTTCTTTCAGACTTGTGGTGAAAAAAAGTCTGAAAAACACATTTAGGTCTTTATTTTACTACACTTTGTCTGTTTGCGTCTGTAGATTTCTCATAAATTCAACAAAAGTTGGCGTTATTAATCCTCCCGCTGCTCCACGATCGCTGTCCGCTCCCTGTCATCACACACACCGCTGGAAAGCTCTCTCTCTCCTGTACAATGCTGTCGGATCCAAATATGGTCATTTCCTTTTTATCAGCAACCAATCGTGAAAGTAAAAGGGCTGAATGCGCAATCTCATTGGCTGATGATAAATCTTTAAAGCCCGTTTTCTCAAAATGACTTTTCGCTCATTCTCCAAGTCCCAAACCTCCACTTCAGTAGCACCGATATACACCAAACTCTCCAGTCTTGTACCTAGTTATATTATGAAGACATTTACAGAGGGATTTGTAAATATATTATTCCTAGCCTGATTTATATAACATTTTATTCCAAAAAAACATGTCGAAAATAATTTTAAGGCTATTGACAGTATATTGTGATTTACACGATAACAAAAGTAGATATCCATAAATCCCTCTGTAATTTTTTTCCCATCTAATATGTGAACACAATGAAAAATTGTATCCAATACTCAGATTTCATTTTTTTAAATATATACAAATTAGCGCATATTTAATTAGATATTGCCTAATTTGCATTTTTAAATATTAAATTACAGAAAACTTGTAATACATTTTTTTCTCATCTTAATGTAGGTAATCAACTGGGAAAGTTTCATGGTGATATCTGCTAGTTAAAAATGTTACCCTATTCACCTGTAGTGCCTCGCCTTAATATCCTAATGATTTTTGGCATAAAAGAAAAATGGATAATTTTGACCCATACAATGTATTGTTGGCTATTGCCACAAATATACCCGTGCGACTCGAGACTGGTGACGTGATCCAGGATCACAATTGACTTTCATTGAATGGACAAAAGGGACAAAACATTCTAAATATTATTTTATTTATTTATTTATTTATTTATTTTTCACAAAGTTTTGGAACAACATTGTAAAAAAAAAACAAAAAAAAAACATGCTTTTTCAAAGTTGTAAATAAAGATTATTTCAGTGTGGTTTACAAGAAAATGCTATCCTACTTCAAAATTTAGTTTAATTCAATGTGTGACTTGCCGTTTCTTTGTAATTAATTGTGAAATTTACTGGAAAACTGGGTGTTATATATCAGAAAGGAGCCAGAACTGAATGCAACTTTGCTTAAAGATGCCATATTCTGCCCTGTCTTAATGTTGTTTCAGTCTCTACTAGAACTTGAATGTTGATTATTTTCCTCATATTCTCCATTGTTGCGGCTCCTCTCTTCCCAGTCTGTCAGTAACGCTCTGTTTACTTCCTGTCTCTATGAAGCCCCTCCTTCTGAAAAGCACACTGTGCTCTGATTGGTCGGCTGGATCGCTGTGTCGTGATTGGTCGAGCGCTTCGAGTGTGTTTGGGAATGTCACGCTCTTACCATAACCGCCAGTTTAACACACTACTAACTAACTCAACCAGGCCCCGCCCCTTTATTCTGCGCATGAATTATTTAAATGAGGAATATCGTGACGTGTTCGTTCCTGGAAGAAACTCAAGACTACAATGGAGGCGTTTCAGGAGTTCAGAAACACTGACACTCATACAGAGAAGAACAAACAGCAACATTACACACTAAACACAGATGAACATGTACAAAAAGCAGAATATGTTCACTTTAAACAATGCTCAGTTATTTGGCTGTTGTTTAACATATATTATGATTTTTTTCCCCCTACAGAATAACGCCACTGATGAATTATGAACATGTATTACGAGAGTCAATTTAGATTTCGTGTTGACTTTAAAAAAGGTCTAAGTGGGCGATTCTTGGCAGGAATGTCACGCAGATCGTCAGTCTGGATAAGCATGACTTCAATCTGTCAAAGTCATCAGCTTCCATCATTACCGACTCCAGAACGACCAAAGCGACTGAGATGATGGGATACGCACAGCTGACACAGGCTGTCGACTGCACAGAAAAGCACTGGGATTGAATCATTGACAGGTTTTGTTCTCGTGTCAAGGGTGAGCGTTTATCAATCCCAGGGGTGAGACGGTGAAATGAATCGCACACGCAAACGTTATGATAATGATGACAGTAAAAATAACACTGGCATAATAGAGGTCATTAACCGCTGTAAACACATTCACAGGACTCTTTCTCTCGCTGCGTTCTCTTCTTGGCAGGCATCAAGACGAACGGAGGCACTTCCACAACGCCGCTGAAATATTCATGTGCGAGTCTGTCTTCATCTCCATATTTAAATGAGTCTGGCTGACCTCAAGAGCTCCCCGCTGACCGGGTGAAATTCTGCTGACCTAAATGACTGACCTTGAACGAGTACGTCTCGAGGACGCGTTTACTCGACACACACGCGAGAGGACGAACAGGACAGCACTGATGACGTCTGATGTTCCTCGTGTTCGTATCACAGTTTGACCTTACGTTTAGAAAGTCCTCTGGTGTAAACTCAGCACAGACTCCCTACAGCGCCGTGATCTTGAACCAAAACTAAATGAAAAACTTTTCATTAAATGACATTAGGGGTGTAACGATGCCCTCATGTCACGATTCGATACATATCACGATGCTGAACTCACGATGCGATATTATTGCGATACTCCAAGACATCTGGTAAAAGGTTAATACAACATTTACTGTTGATTAAAATGCTAAATTTAGTATTAAATTGTGTTTGAGGTGTAAGTAGGCTTGGAATTGGTGCTGGAAACCCAATGAACTGGACAGTAGAGACACCAGAATATAAATATTCATGATTCTGAAGCTCAACACAGACTCCCTACAACGTTGTGATGATCTTTAACAAAAACTAAATGAGAAATACATTTTCGTTAAAAAAAAAGAAAAGAAAAATTCATTAAAAGGCATAAAAATCAAAAACTAAATAAAAATTAATTTTCATGACTAAAATAAAACAAAAAGATTTTAGTAAGATTTTAGATTGTTTAGTTAGTTTGTGATGCATGGTAGGCTATATTATAAATCTTGCATTAAACAAGAAAACGCCACTAAACAACTAAAGCAAGACATTTAATTTTTTTTTTTTTTTTTTTTTTTTTATAAAGCTAGTTAGCTCATTAACTTTGGCTGACATAAATAAAACAAATTAAACTTAAAGGCACACTATGTTACTTTTTTTGTTCAAAATTAACTAAATTTAAACTGGTCAATACATCAATTCTTCTTCCAAAACGTGTTTTTTGTCTTACCCTGATTCACTATGGTAAGCCTATTATAAGTGTTCATATTTTAGTCCAGTCGGGACGTTTTTTGGTGGGAAATTGCGTCCATATGTCACTCGCCCGTGTGTGTCTCGTCATATCCGTAAATAGAGTAAAGTTGTTTCGCTACTTTGATGTGTATATGGTGTGGGAATGTTTCATTGATCTGAATTAATTATTATTAAAAAAAAATAAAAAAAAATTGAATGAATCATTGAATGACTCACTCATAAATACTTGCTTCATTACTGGATGAATCTGCGTTTTTTGAACGAATCTCTTGAGTGAATGATTCAGTGACTCACTCATAAATACTTGCTTCATTACTGGATGAATCAGCGTTTTTGAACGAATCTCTTGAGTGAATGATTCAATGACTCACTCATAAATACTTGCTTCATTACTGGATGAATCAGCGTTTTTTGAACACATCTCTTGAGTGAATGATTCAATGACTCACTCATAAATACTTGCTTCATTACTGGATGAATCTGCGTTTTTTGAACGAATCTCTTGAGTGAATGATTCAATGACTCACTCATAAATACTTGCTTCATTACTGGACGAATCAGCGTTTTTGAACGAATCTCTTGAGTGAATGATTCAATGACTCACTCATAAATACTTGCTTCATTACTGGATGAATCTGTGTTTTTGAACGAATCTCTTGAGTGAATGATTCAATGACTCACTCATAAATACTTGCTTCATTACTGGATGAATCAGCGTTTTTTGAACACATCTCTTGAGTGAATGATTCAATGACTCACTCATAAATACTTGCTTCATTACTGGATGAATCTGCGTTTTTTGAACGAATCTCTTGAGTGAATGATTCAATGACTCACTCATAAATACTTGTTTCATAACTGGATGAATCAGTGTTTTTTTTAACGGATCTCTAGAACGAATGATTCAATGACTATTACATTTTTTAACAGTCACTTGTCGCCACCTACTGGTGTAACTATGTAATTTATACAATCTTTCTTTAAAGCGTTGTTACTTTCAAAAGTTGATTCGCTTTATTTTGATCACTACATCAGTGTTTATATCTCAACTATAAACTTTTTTCTACCAGTACTTCTGTGATAATATGAATATTAGTAACAGAAATAATGATACTGTGTGGTTGAAAAGACTCTGTGAAGCGGTTTCATAACTTTACATTCTGCTCTCTCTGGATCAGCGCCAACACAAACCTTAATATTCTGGTGTGATTTTGTCAAAGGTTTAATAGACACAGGAGAATCATTGACGTGTGTGACCCTGGATCACGTCACCAGTCTCGAGTCGCACGGGTATATTTGTATAACAATACATTGTATGGGGCAAAATTATCGATTTTTCTTTTATGCCAAAAATCATTAGGATATTAAGTAAAGATCATGTTCCATGAAGATATTTAGTAAATTTCCTACCGTAAATATATAATACATTTATTTCTGTGAGTGAATGCAGCACAATCGCCAACATAAATGCACAACTTTAAAGGAGATTTTCTCTATTTGTTTGCATCCTCAGATTCCAGATTTCCAATAGTTGTATCTCAGCCAAATAGTTTCCTATCATAACAAACCACACATCAATGGAAAGCTTATTTATGCAGCTTTCATGTGATGTATACATCTCAATTTCCAAAAATTGACCCATGTGACTGGTTTTGTGGTCCAGGGTCACATTTAGGAATGAGATCACGTGGGTGTTTGATAGAGAGAAAACAAACAAAACTGCAGCATCAGGACAGACAATATTAAGGACATTACTTAGCCTTACAGATTACAAATCTGATGCATAATTTAATATTCAAAATCTATCATCCAGCTCAACCTCAGACCGTTACTGGATTCACACACCACCTTCAGATGGCAGATGCTTTTATACAAAGCGACTTGCATTGCAAGGTACACATTTACATTCTTATCAGTTCTCAGTTCTTGCTTTCACTGGGAATCGAACCCATGACCTTGGCGTTGCAAGCGCCAGTGCTCTACTATTTGAGTTACAGGAAAGCTGACATTCACACACCGGATTCACAGACCACCTTCAGTCAGGATAAGTCATTTGGCAGACGCTTTTATCCAAAGCGACTTACATTGCATTTCAAGGTACACATTTTACATTCTTATCAGCTCTTGCTTTCCCTGGGAATCGAACCCATGACCTTGGTGTTGCAAGCACCAACACTCTACTATTTGAGCTACAGGAAGCGGACATTCACAGACCGGATTCACAGAACACCTTCAGTCGGGATCACAGATGAACCCCAAACAACTATGATCATCACACAGCTGCTTTACATTCAACCCGACCCGCGCGTGATCATTACTGAACGACCCATCAGATTATTACAGCATCTCCGTCCCGTCTGATTGAAATCACACACAAGTCGTCCAAACCCAGTGTCTCGCTGTAATCCATCTCAGCCAGAAGAAGTGAATTACCTCCCGACAGTCCTGGAAAGATGCCATGCCACTAATCGCAGCTCTGTCTCTGAATGGCGAAACGGAGAAGAAGTTAGTGCTGTGTGTGTGTGTGTGGCGTCTTCATTTCAGCCTAAAGAAAAGCTCTTAAAGGGTATAATCACGCTGCCTACCTCCAGCCTTCGCTCTGGGAACATACTTATGATGTCTTAAGTTAAAATGCAGCCTACGTATAGGCAGCTCAATATAGTTTTAAAACAGAGCTAGTGAATTCAAGCGCCTCCGTTTTCAGTGCCTGTCTCCAGAAAAGTGGGACACTACGATTATAGAGCCGACGATTGTTCTCAAATGCAAGAGTTTGATGAATTCGGAAAGTAAATATCAAGCCATAGATTCAGTTCTTTGACATACTATTGTATAAGTATTAGCTTGTTTGCATCATTTATTCCTGGTGAAGGTAAACGGTCCCTCCTGTATTTTCAGAGTTTGTCCCCTGGGCTTTTTGAGCACTTATAGAGACAAAGCATCAGATGTTTCACGCAGGCTTTCTGACATTTCTCCGGTGTCTGTAGATCACTACACAGTGTGTTTTATCTTCAGAAACAAGCGTTTCACAGTGTGATGCTTCTCTGTTGCGTACACAAGGAAAGACTCTGACTTTGATGAGCACTTTATAGTAGCTTTACTGCTATAGGATATATGTTCAGAACAAAACACTAATGTACTTTTTGCTACTTCATGCAATGTATGCATTGCTATACTGTATGTAGAAAATGCAACAATTAATATTTCAAACGGTATCAACATCATTATATTGCATGCATATGTAATCTAGCTATCATCTTCTAACACATGCATACTGTAAATATAATATACACTGTAGAAACAGTAAGAGTAGTATGGTAGTATACTATTCTCGTACGATACGGTAATTTCTGAAACACATTGTAATACTGATGACAACAATTATTCATACTATCATCAGCAATAGTAAAGTAAAAAAAAAAAAAAAAAGGACATTGATTTTTAGAAAGTTGTCTGGATTGAAATACTCATTTTAAAGGAATATTCCAGGTTTCGGTTAATTATGTGTGCCAAATATTGATTATGAAAAAAAAAAATATTACCCTTTCCTACTTTTCTTAAAAAAAAAAACTTTATACATATATATATATATATATATATATATATAAAATGTATAGATTTATTCTGCCTTTTTTAATCAAATAAAATATACTTTTATTAAAAGAAACATTTTAGAAAACCTTACAACCCCAAACTTGTGTAACGTAATTTTACCACTTTGTTACCATGACGACAACAACCAAAACCAAATGTAAAAATTATTATTTAAATTTGACAGCTCAAATAATATGCACATTTCACAGAAGAATGAATTAAAGTGCTTTTATGAAATTGTAAGTAAATTGGTCCCATTTGCTTCCATTGCAAGAGCCTCGATGTAACCTAGATTTTTTTTTTTTTTTTTTTTTCTTCAAAAATAATTAAAAAAAAAGTCAAATGCTGTCGACTGAGCTTCACTGACCCGAATCTGGAATATTCCTTTATACTTTGACTTTTGTAAAACTACCTTTGACTAAACTCGCATGAATATGATCACAGCCTGAAGCGCACGAGTGTCGTCTCGCTGTTCTCTGTGTTCGAGTCACACACAGTCATGTCGCTGTTTACATGCAGTCATCAGACTCTCTAACAGGGGCTTCTGGGTATTAAACGCACAGAGAAACGTCACGGCTTATTGAATCTGCTACAGCGCCCCATGATGGCAGATGCCATTTACCAGGGTAATGAAATGATGCTAATGATTTCATTTTAGAAACAGACTTCGGAAGATTATGAATGTGATATTCACCACAGCATCTACAACAATGAGTTCCATGAGATATATATATATATATATATATATATATATATATATATATATATATATGAAGACTTCAGATGCAAAAGCCTCCAAGTCCGTCTAAAGTTTAAGTTTAATATTAACATTTTTATCAGGCTCCTATGTATAGGTTTCTACCCAAGTACTGACAGGCTCAGGCTGGGATTTAGTGAGTTTGAAGAGAAAGTATTTGATGAGCGTACACTATGTGCAGAGAGCATTCACTCAATATTACTATATCATTTTTGACAGAGGAGGCTTTTCTAATATTGATTATCAAAAAAATATATTACCCTATCCCACTTTTCTTAAAAAAACAGTGAAGAAACTATATATATATATATATATTTCTACCCAAAAATGTCTACCCATTTTTGACAGAGGAGGCTTTTAAGAGGCTTTTGCATCAACAGTATATATATATATATATATGGTGTAGTTACAGTTTCAAAAATATTACAGAGAGAACGTTTTTGGATTTATACCTTAAATACTTTGTCACCATTGAATGAGGACTTTGATATTAAGCCTTTTTTATAGTGATTGAGCCATTTCTTTATCTGTTGTTTATTATTAGTTAAGCTGTTTGTATGATTTTTAAAAAATTATTATTATATATATATATATTTTTTTTTATTTTTTTTTTTATTATTATTATTGTTTTGTATTTTTCTCATTATTATATTTGTTTTTGTTTTTTTACATTATCTTCTTTTTTTTCTTTTTTTTCTGTATTATTGGTCACATGTGTTGCCTATTATTGTCAATTACTTGTATTATTGGTCACATGTTTTTGTGTGTGGGTGATTACCTGTTTCTAGTTCACTTTGCTCTACATTTGCACTGTACCGGATGAAGACCTGATTACCGTTATGCTTTCAATAAATGTATCTGGAGTAGCGTGCAGTGTGCGGACTTCACTTCTGTAGTAACAGTTTCAGCCAGCAGGGGCTGAATTAATAAAGACAAACAGTATAAACAACCATAAAGTGTATCTCATGCATCTTTATTACCTTGTTTCCTCCGGGTAGAATCGGTACACACAGCTAATTTAATAGTGCACACCATTAATTTAACTTTACTGTGCTAATGTTCAGTACACATTACTAAATTAATATTATGTTTTTTGCACTGTATCTCATTTCCCATCGATCCGGTGACACACTGTGTTAATTAAAACATTCCTTATCTAAAGCTCTGGACAGGAGAGTTGGACTGCGTTCGTTTACTTCATACCGCGTCTAATTATTCTGAAGAAGAGATCGGACTCATTTTCTCCAGACATGACAAGCTTGGCCTGAGAAACACACAACGCAAACACAGACCGTCTAAACACGAGGAGTTTCTTATCATAAAGAAGCAACGTGTGGAGAAAAGCATGATGAATACTGCACCGTTTTTCCTTTCTCCTCTCAGAAAGTTAAGCTTGCTTGTTCTCAATAAGCCTCGATTCGTTCTGCACATCAACACCTACCCGACGCCCATCGCCAAGACATTTCCAATGCAGAAAGGCTTATATTTTAAAGAAATCTTTTTGACTTGACTTCACTCTTTTGTTAGGAAGTTTTGTGGTAATGCTTCACAATAAGGTCTCATTTGTCAACATTCAATGCATTAACAAGAACTAACAAGGAGCAATATATTTGTATGGCATTTATTAACATTAACTTTTAAAAATTAAAAAATCTACAGGTGAATAGTGTAAAATGTTTAAATAGCAGATATCACCATGAAACTTTCCCGGTTGATTACCTACATTAAGATGAGAAAAAAAAAATGTATTACAAGTTTTCTGTAATTTAATGTTTAAATATGCAAATTAGGCAATCTCTAATTAAATATGCGCTAATTTGCATATATTTTAAAAACGAAATCTGAGTATTGGATAAAGCCAGGTTAAAAAGATTTTTTCATTGTGTTCACATATTAGATAGGAAAAAATTACAGAGGGATTTATGGATATCTACTTTTGTTATCCTGTACATCAGAAAATACTGTCAATAGCCTTAAAAATATATATTTTCGCCAAGTTTTTTGGAATAAAATGTTATATAAATCAGGCTAGGAATAATATATTTACAAATCCCTCTGTAAATGTCTTCATAATATAACTAGGTACAAGACTGGAGAGTTTTCCAGCGGTGTGTGTGATGACAGGGAGCGGACAGAGATCGCGGAGCAGCGGGAGGATTTACAACGCCAACTTTTGTTGAATTTATGAGAAATCTACAGACGCAAACAGACAAAGTGTAGTAAAATAAAGACCTAAATGTGTATTTCAGACTTTTTTTCACCACAAGTCTGAAAGAAGACATGTTATTGAAGACAAATATCCCCAAATCTCAAAATTGACCAGTAAAAAAAAACCCGATGTTTTTGCCTGCCGTGTCTCGCCTTAAATAATGTTAAGAGATGCAATTTTGATTAGCAATGCATTAGTGAATGTTGAGATTAACAGTAAATTAGTTTCATAAATCGTTGTTCATGGTTAGTTCATGTTTCAAGCAAAGTTAACAAATGAAACCTTCCAAATTAATTCAACTCCATCAATATTTCTTAAGTGTTATGAAGTTAAATATATTGCATTGGTAGCAAATATGACCCAAGAACAGCCTGACAGACTCTCGCTCATGAAATAATGACTCAAAACCTTTCATAAAGTCACCAGATAAGAGATGTTATATAAGAACTAGCGGCTGTGATTCAGAAAAGAGACAGCAAGCCGATTACAAATGCATAAATGCCATGAATGATTCAGTTTGCTTGATTCGTAATTGCACGACTGCGTTGATTGAGTTTCCATTTGATATGCTAAAGGCACTTTTTCACTTCATAAATTACAAAACTGGATAAAACTTCCTGTATGACCCTGAACAGATACATTAATGTATACTAGTTTTACATGTGGACATAAAAGAGATTAATTTTCTGATGTACAGAGACGCATTTTCACTTAAATTGACATAACAGAGACGTGATATCGAGCACTGGTTTGACATTTACCCAAAGCCGACTGAACCGCAATCCATGTTCAATGCTTAATCCTCACAGAAGCTATCGTGTGGCTTCAGAAGCTAATATAGCTCAAGTCCAATATATAATATGACTGTATTTGACTAGCTTTCATAGCTGATTGCTTACAGAGCCTTGCTTTCTTGTAGAGATTCGCTATTCTGGATGAATTGAGAATCACGATTCTTTTTTTGTTTCAGACGATTTTCCTACAATTCTGAACAGATTTAAATAAAATAGCATGTAATTTACTAGAGGTTCTGACAAAATGTTAATTGTTGCCGTCTGTTTAAACATGTTTAGTTAATTTGAAAGAATTATGCAAAAACGGTTTGAGTGAATGATTCAATGACTCGCTCATAAAGACTTCACTTGCTTCATTACTGAATGAATCAGTGTTTTTGAATGAATCTTTTCAATGAATGATTCAGTGACAAATATGATAATATTTGTATTCAGTAATTATGATAATAACCCTGAATTTGAGACCGTATTAAACATATAATATATCAAACATATATGATTCAATGACAAATATGATACTATTTGTATTCAGTAATTATGATGATAACCCTGAATTTGAGACCGTATTAAACATTTAATATATCAAACATATATGATTCAATGACAAATATGATATTTGTATTCAGTAATTATAATAACCCTGAATTTGAGAACATATTAAACATTTAATATATCAAACATATATGATTCAATGACAAATATGATAATATTCGTAGTCAGTAATTATGATAATAACCCTGAATTTGAGACCATATTAAACATGCAAAAAACAGTCACTTTTCTTTGCTTGATTTAAAAAATATATGTTTAATATGGTCTCAAATTCAGGGTTATTATCATTAAATAAACTAAAAATTAATTTAAAAAAAATCTTAATTGAACTGAAATAAGCTGAAATAAAATAAAATAAAATAAAATAGATAGAAATGTTAGAAAAAAATAGAAATGTTGCTTTGGCAAAAAACTGAAATAAGCACTAAAATTACTTAACTGGAAATAGGCTAAATGAAAAAAAAAAAAAAAAAATTAAACAGAAATAAAAATAAAATAAACCTAAATAGTAATATTTTTTAAAATTAAAATCGAATAAAATAAATGACAAAGGCACATAACAAAACAAAACCATAAATATGAGACTGAAATTCAATTCAAAATATTAACAAACTATAATACTACTAAAACAACACTGTTTTCACTCCCACTGAGCATAAAATCTGGCCGTTGAAATGAACATTGATGTCCATTAGTCAGTGACTCATCCCCGTCCTCCTGCATCAGTCGCTTCGGTTTGGCTGCATTTAGTGTTTAATTGTGTCAGTGTGTGTTTGCATGTGACCTTCCCATGAGGCCTTGCTGTCACACATCCAACAACAGAAGGCAAATGTCTCTCTGCGCATCCCACTGCAATTACCCACATGCCCCGGTGGCATCTCTCAGGACCCGTGAGTGTGAGGCGAGTCAGCACCTCTGAAACACACATCGACACACACAAACACAAAAACAGGCATTCTGCTAGACGGCCACAGCACGCGTGTGAAAAATCACACTCATCAATGTGCCAGTCGGGTCATGTTTTCTAGAGTCAGGTGTAAATGATTGTTACATATCGCTGCATTGAATGAGAACTGTATTCGGACTTCTTCTGTGGTCTTCATCAACAATAGACACTGTTTAACAATTCATTGCACTCTCTTCAGAAGTGGTGCTTACTAAGGCAGAGTTAGTGGGCCCTATCTTGCACCCAGTGCAACTGACTTTGTACACGACGCATGTATCATTCCTATATTGCACCCGACGCACAGGGTGTGTTTCTCCATCCCCAATGTCACTTCTCTGTGTTTTACGGCCCTGACGAGAACGTCGGTCTCCTCGGCTGTGAACCGCTCCTGGCGTACGTCTGGCAAATCTGCCGTTATAATAGCAGTCCGCCATGGAACAAGCGCGCCTGCTCTTAAAGGGAATGTGAGATGTCGCTCTGATTGGTTTATTTCACGTTACGCCCAAACCACACCTATGAGTAATGAAGCTACTTCAGACCAATACATTTTAGATCCGCTCACAAAGTTACTTGCATTTCGCGTTTGATACTTGCGTTTCAGATCGTTAAAATAGGGCCCTTAGTGTTACTGATTACTGAAGCATTTAACTTTGGTAAAGGTGGACTATTGACCAGTTAAAAAACACCCAGAAACACACTAAAAACAGCTCTATTCTCATTCTAGAATGCTTTTAATTGGACAAAATGTTACATTTACCCTGCAATGCATGAGTCAGGAATATTTTGCTCCAGTTTCCCAAAAAAAAGTACATTTGAAATACAAATATTTGCTAAAAGTTAATTTAGTCACCTTTACACTGGCAATGGTTGTTATCGTTAACTAAAATAAAAATAATAAAAAAAATTTTAAAAATGTTAATTGAAATAAAGCTGAAATAAAATACTAATATAAATATTAGATGAACAACTTAAACTAACTGTAATAAGTTGAAGCACTTATATTCCTAACTGGAAATTAATTAATTAATTAATTAATTAATTAATTAATTAATTAATTAATTAATTAATTAATTAATTAATTAATTAATCAATCTGGAACTATAAAACCATTTTGTTAATTGAAATAATGCTGAAATAAAATATATTTTATTTTATTTCAGCTTTCAATTTTATTTTAAATAATTTAATTCAAAATTAGATGGAAAAAAAACTAACGGATATTAGCAGTGTTGAAATAAGTAAAGCACTAAAATTACTGAAAAAAAAAAAAATATATATATATATATAAAATAATAATAAAAAACATGTAAAACTAATAAAAAGGACAAAAAGCACATACAAAAATGCAAAGAAAACAACAAACAAATTCAAATGAAAACTGAAAATATAAAAATAAAAACCAATTCAAAATATTAATAAAAACTAAGCTAATAGGAGATTAATCAAAAGCTGTAAGAAAAAGTGAAATCATGTGGTCATTATGCTCTGATCTGAAGCTCGAGAACGCAGGTGGTCATAACATAAGAACTGATGCGCTGTCTTTCTCTTCTTCACACAGTCCAGCGCTGAACACACTGGGATGATGTAAGTTTGATGCAATATCCTCAGCTCTAGTGAATTACTCTACGTTTGGGAGCAACTACAGCTTTCTATATGACAGAGAAGACAAATGTGCATAAACACAGACACACACTACAGAAAGCTGTCATATTTGACGATTTACTGTCAATGCATGTGTTTGTCTGCATGCACTCACGACATCCACTAATGGAGCACTACTCTCATTCCTGCACAAATAAACAATGTCACTATACGGGCTTCATTGAGCCTCGGACGCGCTCATTCTTTCACTTCAATCATTATTTCCCATTAAACCCAAGCCAATAACTGCAGGAATGGGAAAAGAAAATCATTTAACTGGCTTCAAGGTTTTACAAGAGGCAGAAATGTTTCCTCTTTCTTTCTCTCGCTGTATATTTCCTCAGATATTTCAGCGACCTGCTCGTCTTATTAACGCGCTCGCTCTTTGTTTGCGAGACAGAAACGGTCTGATTGCATTAGCTGGTCGATGCTAATGCCTGCTATTAATCGTGTGCGCGGCAGCGCGTGCCTCTGTGTCTTTACATTACAGTGAGACTGCAGCGGCGTGACATCACAGGGAAGAGGCGGGGCTATGCAAATTATATTGGCCTTTATACGTTATCAAGTGACACATTAACATTCATAAAAACAAGTGTTTTTAAGGCGAGACACTACAGGTGAATAGGGTAAAATTAAAAAATAATAGATATCAACATGAAACTTCCTCAGTTGATTACTTACACAAGTATATATAAAAATAATTATTACAAGTTTTAGAAATTTGTATTTTTAATTATGCAAATTAGGCATTATCTCATTAAATATGCACGGTTTTGCATATATTTTCGGTAGATAGATCTGAATATATGATAAAGCCAGGTGAAATTTTTTTTTTTTTCATTTTGTTTACACACAAGATGAAAAAAAAATTCTGAGGGATTTCAGGATATATGCTTTCATTACCTAGGAAATCAAAATATACTGTCCATAGCCTTAAAAAATCGATTTTCGCCATATTTTTTTAAATTAAAATGACACATAAATCAGGCCAGGAATGATTTATTAACAAATATTAAGTATTATGAAAATATCTTCAGAATACTGCTAAGTGTATAACTGGGAAGTGTGGTGTACACAGGCAGGCCCGCCCACAGAAATGACTGGGCCCCTGAAAAGGTCCAGTGAATGGGCCCTCCCCAAATCTGCTATAGGCTACTCATATCATGCGTGTGCTCTCTCTCTCTCGCTCTCTCTCTCTCTCTCTCTCTCTCTCTCTCTCTCTCTCTCTCTCTCTCTCTCTCTCTCTCCTACATTAACACATACATTTAACTGAGAGAGACTCAGGGGTGGGTATGCAGCAACAATTTTGCCCCCCCCCCCCAAAAAAAGGAAAAAACAACTCAAATAAGTAAATAAGTGTGCCATGTAATGAGTGAGTAGGAACGAGTGAGATTTAATAGATGAAATAAGTTAAAAAAAAAAGTATTTTATTAATATAATTGAACTATACACTATACTCCACAGTGAATAAATGAATTAAAAAAAAAAAAAATATATATATATATATATATATATATATATATAAACTGCATTGCCATAGCAATACCAGTGTTTCTTACAGGATTTTTGGTAAAGCTGTGGTGAGTGGACCTCTGTACCTCTAGGGGTATACTTGATACTAATTTCTATACTTGAAAGAGTATATTTATATACTTCACATTAAAGATGTGATTGGGCCAGCCCAGTGACCATCAAGAAAAGAACCAATGGGCCGCTGATCTACGTGTTTCATGGGCCGGTGTGTCAGAAAAAAAACTAACGCCGACTTTTTTTGACCAATGCATTACACCGGCAGTAACCCAGCGCCGCCGATTAAGCAAAACAAAACTAAACGAATGTACAGTTTTATGGGCCGTTAAGACAAAAAAAGAAAAAAAGTATGAGATGCATCGGCCCAAAAAGCACGTCGGCCCTCTGGGAATCTCACGGTAGTCCCGATGGCCAGTAGCCTACATGCCTGGACGTCACACTTTAAATCCTACCTGTTGCCTTTCACCATCCACTTATTTAGCTGCTGTCGCATCAATTGACATGCCATCTCCTTTTCCCTCTTTCTTTTTCTATTTTTAGCCCCCGACAGCTTTTTTGCTTTATCCATCTTTTTCGACGACAATTCACTACTCGTTCCTGCTGCTCGCTCAGCGCTCACGGCGCCCGCGCCCGCTCAGACCATTTTCAGGAAAGGGGTGTTTCATTATGACACAGGCTATATTTTACTCGAGCAACATTAAATAAAATGCATTTTTTTCTCACTTTCAACAATTAATGTTGCTATTTTGGTTCAAAATAAAATATGGTAACCTTTGCTTATATTTAGGATGAACATAATTATAGCTGGACTGCATGGGCCCCCCCTAGCGGCTGGGCCCCAGAAAACGTTCCCCTTTATCCCCCCTTATGGACGGCCCTGTACACAGGTGCTACATAGGCTGAGATGTTTGTACTGGAGAATGACAAAAAACTCATTTTGAGGAAACAGCAGTTAAAGAGTTAAATAGCTCTAAATGAGATTTTCGTCATTAGCTTTAAATCCCCCTTTGGACATTCACGATTGGTTATTGATAGAAAGGAAATGCCCATATTTGGGTTACATAGCGTTGTGCAGGAGACTCAGAGCTTTACAACGATACCGGTCATGACAGACTTCAGTGAACAGACGGATCTCGGCGTGTCCCGTGGGAATGCTGACTTCCTGGTAAATTCGGGAGAAACTTACCGCCGCAAGTAAACAAAATGTAATAAAATAAACATCTTAATGTATATTTTCAACGTTTTCTTTATAGCAGCTTGAAAGAACACATATTGAAGGAGTAAACTAGCCCAAAATCTCAAGACTGACCACTGCATGAAAAATCAATGTTTTTGCCTGCCGTGTCTCGCCATAAAAGAAGTCTCTTCTGCTCACCAAGGCTGCGTTTATTTGAACAAAAATACAGTAAAAATAGTGAAATATTATTACATTTTAAAATATATGTTTTCTATGTGAATATATTGTAAAATGTAATTTATTCCTGTGATTAAAGCTGAATTTTTTGCATCATTACTCCAGTTTTTAGTGTCACATGATCCTTCAGAAATCATTCTAATATGATGATTTGATGATCAAGAAACATTTCTGATTATTATCAATGTTGAAAACAGTCGTGCAGTATATCTCTGATGAATAGAAACCTCAAAAGTACAGCATTTATTTGAAACAGAGATATTTTGTAACATTATAAATGCCATCAATTTAATGCATCCTTGCTGAATTAAAGTATGATTTTATTTTTCAACTTACTGACTACAAAAATAACCACAGTCACTATGTTACAACAATTAAAAGTGCATTTTTAGGATCTCATTATAATAAGTAAACATTCACAAAAGGCTGATGGCCCACATTCATGTTTCTTTATGAGGAGCTTTAAGTGCTAGAGACCCATTTCCAGAGTGAAACTGGGCTGAATAATGTCCAGAGAACATGATAAAATACATTCAAAGGAATATTTCAGGTTTTACAAACTGAAATGTATCTCCCACAGCTGCAGATATAGCAGCCAGGTGTAGCCGGAGATAAATATGTTTACACACATGTTGTTATCTACCAACCCTTCCCAAACGCACACACGCAGCACGAGACCTGAGGCTAATTATCTGAGGTTATCACTAAAACCTCTCTAGAGGATCTGAAAGTTGGTCCTAACCTCCTTTTACCAAACCCTCGCCGTGATGGCATTAACCACGATAGTATCTCTGAGGCTTCAGGTAAACAAAGACACTGCTTCTTACTTCCCATGTGCGTCAGAGCACATCACCACGATTAGGGTTTCTGTGGTCCAAGCCTGACCATTAACCACACTGGGTTTGAGGTTAAAAGGCTGGAGAAGGCGCTGTGGCTTATTTTCTCTGCACGAAATGATATTTCATGATAGTAATCGAAAGACTGGGAGATTAAAGCGGTGGTATAATGACCTTTTCACTAGATGTAAAATAAGTCTTTCATGTCCCCAGAGTGTGTATGTGAAGTTTTAGCTCAAAATACCCCACAGATATTTTTATAATGCATGTTAAAATTGTCACTTTTTGAGGGTGAGCAAAAACGCACCGTTTTTGTGTCTGTTCCTTTAAATGCAAATGAGCTGCTGCTCCCGGCACAGGGGGTGGAGCTACAACAGCATGTGTCCTTTTACCTCACACACACATGCACTGAAAATTTCACAAAAAAATGGCTTTTTATGTTCAAACCGGATTCAGTCAATGATGGAGAGACTCAAGAAGAAGTGAAAACATGCTGACAACATTTCTGAATGGTTAGTTGATGAATTTATGTATCTGATGTGTAGTTATCTTCTAAGTCATTGATTAGCATATTCTGTCTTGATAATCTATAAATCGCGTTCCCGGGGGAGGGGTTTATGCAAATTGTAGGGTTGGTGATGTCACTAACCCTGGAGGAATGTTTTGTAGTCTCTACCAGACGTTTGTTGTAGTCCTTAAAAAACAATTTCTGTAAAAGCAAATATCTCCCTTTACTCTGAACTTTGAGCGTCGTAACTTTACAGATGTTGTTTATGCTCAAACAGCAACATTACACACTAACTACAGTTAGAAAAGTAATCAACCACCCCTTTAAATAATGAAGCGGCTGAATGTTATCATGCTATGAGTCTTTTTAAAGTCACCATGAATTCAAAATAGACAAGTCTTATTTTTAATGGAATATTGCAGTATTTATTATAAAGGATTTGCCTGTGCACATCACTTTTTTAAAATTCATGTGCCTCGTGATCTTGAATCAGAATAACAGCGACATCTCTTCTCTTCTCTGATGACGAGGGCGAGGCTATAACCTGTCACTCACATGACATCAGCCAATAGCAAACCACAACCATCCAATCAATTCCCCACGGACACAATCAAGCCCCGCCCACATTTGTTCTTGTTCCAGAAGCGTTTCACTTGAATCTTCACAGTAGTGAAGAAAACTCTAACGCAACTTGCAACAGCTCAGTCAAAAAAAGGACATTCTGTCACTTTTTCGGTGTAACACAAACTTCTGAATGTTCATGTTTAAAATGACGACCAACTGCTGTCAAGCACTAATAATGACAAAAAAATTGCACAAGACTACCATTATGTAGAAAGGGATGCACGATACATCGGCCCCCATATCGGTTTCAGTCGATATATGTTAATCTTTAATGTTAGTGTTATCGGCCTGATAAGAAAATTTGGCCGATATATTAAAGCCGATAAATACTGTATTATTTCCTTCAGCTGAGACACTTCAGATGTGCACTGTTCAACATGATAGGTTTAAATTGCTTGAAATATGATTGGAATCTACGGAAAATATGGTCAAGTGCAACAGCGCAAGTCTGTCATATAGGCTACATAAAATTATAATGAGAACATAATGATAATAATTATTATAATTGTGTGCTTGGGACATGGATTTTAACGGTGTGACTTTTGTTTTTGAAATCAGGCTCTCAAAAAATATATAAAAACTCGGATTTAGATTCATCAGCCAATATATCGGTTATTGGCTTTCAAATATTAAAGGAGCATTTCACCCACGGGAACATTGATCTTTATTGAAAGTGGGTCAAATATGTAGTCGAAATGTAAAATCAATTTCGAATTTGGTGCCTTCTTGACCGAGGAAAGACATAAAGTAACTTCAGGACGCATTATGAAAGACAACAACTCCCACAATGCACCACATTGCACAGCTCCCCAAGCCACTCCCACTAATCCAGAACAGCGCATATGAGGTATCCGCCTACCAGAGAAATCACTCTTCCGTCTACAAGGCTAGCCTAGCTACCACCAGACCTTGAAATTCATTTCACACAAAATGTCTAGTTAGTTGGCGAACTCATTAGTGAATTACTCCTCGTTTGTATTTCTTTCGAAATGGTGAATTATTGCATGGTACCGGGATGTTCAGTCAGAACAGTGCCTGTTAGCTTAGCTTACAAGATGGGAGGATATTGCTTTTAGTTTCAGAAAGTGAAGTCCCACCCACTGATCTGTAATAGGTCTGTAGCGTGAGTGGGTCCCACCCCCTGGGAAAGATGAGGAACGAGTGTTTGTAGTCTCAACCATAGATATCATATAATAAAGGCTAGATGTCTCGTCCGCACTGCTGGCCAATGGAGGTCGACGTCCGCACACGGCGGCCATCTTGCCACAGGGAGCTCGCTCACTCGTAACATTGTGTTTTAATGGTGCATGTACTCTTAAATAACCATAACTTGCTCAATTTTCTACCGATTTTCAAACGGTTTGGTTTGTTATAAACGTCAGAGATGTAGGTATGACACTGCATACATATGAATAATTAAGAAAATCAATTTCAACATGTTCCAGCGTTCAGAATTATAGCCACGTTAATAACGTTTGTAAGAAACCAAACCGTTTGTAAATCCGTCACGATTTCAGCGAGATAAGTGGATTTGTGTTCGTGCTGATCACTCACCTTACTTCAGATACCACAGAGCTCGCCAGAAAGCTTCCCTGTGACAAGATGGCCGCCGGTGATGCCGTTCGAGACTCCGCCTTAAGACATCTAGCCTTATATGGATATCTATGGTCTCAACCCCTCTACAAAGATATGGGACTTCCTGCTTAGAATGACGCAAAATTACGATTTTTGCGTCATTGTAAGCAGGAACTGCAACAATGAAATCCTTATTTCTCCCGTCTCAGGGGGAAAATGAGGGAATAATGCACGACCATTCAAAAATATGACTGGGTTTCTAACGATACAAGGCTTGATGCAAATGGGTGAAGTGTCCCTTTAAGAATTATCGGTTTTCGGTATTGGCCAACATCGGTGCATCACTAAAATGTAGACTGTGACTCATGAACTTCTCAAGTTTAGACAGATCAGAGTTTATGACGTTATGCACTGAACATTTTGTGCGCATATGTGCGTATTCACACTCATCAAGACACAGTGCAGCAGATTTGATGGCAATGACACAAAATGATCATGTTTTGCAGTTTTAAGCTGAAGTGCAAATGCCATTTAAGGGATGATTTTCAGTGGATTTGAAACCACTCAAAGCTTGATTTGACTTAAGAAGAATCACACGTCATTTGCACCAACATTTACTCTGGTTGATTAAAAAACAACAGCGTAAACATTCTGCTAAGCATCAGAACAGTGAGTAAATGATGGAAGATTGTTTCTTTCTGGCCGAAATGCAGTATTCCCTTAACCATCCTATCTAGCTATGAGATTTTAAAGTGTTAAAAGCTCTGCCAACCGACTCAAACAGATTCCCTTCAAAGCAAACCCTTCAGAGAGTTTCTTTAACCGTCACCAGAACAAAACTCTCTGACTCCTTATCAATCAAAAGCTTTTAAACAGTAAGCACAAAGTTCAGATATTTCTGGGAGTTAAGCTTATGAAGACCTCCGATGCAAAAGCCTCCTCCGTCAAAAATGATATAATAATATTGAGTGAATGCTCTCCGCACATAGTGTCCGCTCATCAAATACTTTCACTTCAAACTCACTAAATCCCAGCATCAGCCCATTCAGGAATGCCTGTACTTGGGTAGAAACCTATAGGAGCCTGATAAAAAATGTTAATATTAAAAAAAACGTTAGACGGACTTGCATCTTTTGCATCTGAAGTCTTCATATTCTCTCAGCCGATTCCCAGCGGCACGTCTGAGCTGATGAGCTGTAAGACGGACGTAACGAGTGTTTCCAATCATATGTTGTTGTTTTTTTTCTTTTCAAAAGGGGCTGATGAGCATGTGCTGCTCTTGTCTGTCTCTCATTTGAATATGAACAGGGCTGAAAAAAGTGATTAAGCTATGATGACTATTGCCGTGATTATTCTTTTACTCTGATTACTCTCTTGAACATCCCGCCCTCTTCAAAACCCACCCACCCATCCCACAACCCTACGCCGTGTTCACTATACAGAACGAGTGCTGAACGAGTGCATGCAAATATTGGAAACGATCAACACTATTACCAAATGCACTTCATTCTTAGGGAACATGCTTTGAAATATTTTATGAATATTGATAAGATGGGTTAAGAAACAAAAACTATTCTTAAAAAAAAAAAAAAAATATATATATATATATATATATATATATATATATATTAAAGGGGTCGTGAACTGCATTGTTTTATAATGCTTCCTGGGGTGCACTTATAATGTTAGTAGGATTTTTACATCAAAGATTTACATAATTTAGAATAAAAGGCATTTTTCCTACCCTGATTTGAGTGTAAACGCTCCCACTGCTGTGATTGGCTGTGAGACTTCAGTGTAAATGACCTGCTGTGATTGGCTGTGAGACTTCAGTGTAATTACTCCCTCTGCTGTGATTGGCTGTGAGACTTCAGTGTAAACGCTCCCACTGCTGTGATTGGCTGTGAGACCTCAGTGTAAACGCTCGTTCTGCTGTGATTGGCTGTGAGACTTCATTGTGAACGCTCCCACTGCTGTGATTGGCTTTGAGACTTCAGTGTAAACGCTCCCACTGCTGTGATTGGCTGTGAGACTTCAGTGTAAACGCTCCCACTGCTGTGATTGGCTGTGAGACTTCAGTGTAAACGACCTGCTGTGATTGGCTATGAGACTTCAGTGTAATCACTCCCTCTGCTGTGATTGGCTGTGAGACTTCAGTGTAAACGCTCCCACTGCTGTGATTGGCTGTGAGACTTCAGTGTAAACGCTCCCTCTGCTGTGATTGGCTGTGAGACTTCAGTGTAAACGCTCCCACTGCTGTGATTGGCTGTGAGACTTCAGTGTAAACGCCCACTGCTGTGATTGGCTGTGAGACTTCAGTGTAAAGGCTTGTTCTGCTGTGATTGGCTGTGAGACTTCAGTGTAAACGCTCCCTCTGCTGTGATTGGCTGTGAGACTTCAGTGTAAACGCTCCCACTGCTGTGATTGGCTGTGAGACTTCAGTGTAAATGCCCACTGCTGTGATTGGCTGAAGTATTACATGTGAAACTCTCAAGTAAACTGTTACCCTATTTTTACTATTACAACTCTCAAGGTTAGCTAATCGTAAAAAGTGTTGATTAAAGCATTATATTTAGATCAAGGCATTAAAGGTTGCAGTGATGAGCATTGTAGCCGATCACAGACATGTTGAGCGCATGAATGCAGTGATCTCATCATTGCAATTTGATTTCTGCACACTAACGAATGCTAACACAATGTAAATAAGAGATTTGTTGATTATAACGGGAATTTTGGCAAACGTCCATTACTCAGTCACTGATAAACTCGTGCTGTTTGATTGACAGCTTCAGAGATTCTTTGATCACTTTCTATAGGCTATATAATTCAAGGAAGTTGAGCTTCAGGCTCAAGCGTGCAAACAAACTCAACTTCCATTGGAATGAACTGAAAACGCTCATTCTGCTCCGAGCCAGTGTGCACGCACCATCCGTAACGCAAGATACAACTTGCTCGCCGCTATCGTGACTGAAAAGCGAGGTCCCAGTATACAGTAAACGCCCCTGCTGTTTGAAATGTGTATTGCGATTCGTTGAACATCTCAGCCGACATGAATCGTGACATATTTTTTTGCGATTTTCAACCGTCTCGGAGTGAATCTTTACATCCCCAATTCTTACAGTATGATGACCTCTTATAAGTCAAAAGCAATTTATTACATTTTATTTTATATTTTGATGTATTTTAATTTGATTAGTATATATATATTACTAAATAGATATATAAAATTCAGCAAACCTTACTCCTTTAAGAAAAAGAAAAAGAAAAAGAAAAAAGTATTTCTACTAGTGACTTTCTCTGCATGCCATTTATTGCAACAGAGCATACGACAGTGGCATGTTTACGGCAAGTAAAACATTAACCAATGAGAATGATGAATTCATGGCTATGTATAGCGAATGAAGAGTAGATGAGATGTGGATGAATGGAGTTGCTCTATAAGCAGCAATGAGAAGTGGATAAATGAGGTTGTTTGGGGCTCGTGGCTGTTTTACATGCACTTTTGCTGAATCATCATGTGGCTTGTGAGTCGGAAACTCAGAAAAGAGGAATTACAGTGTGGGTGGATGAAGTACGGCAGGAACGCTTGCTTCTCCTGATCTCAAAGGATACACCGAGTACTGATGATGTGCAGAGATGTGAAGAGTTGACTGTAAATGGACTGGGTAATCCACTCCTCTAACGTAATTACCAAAAGCACCATTTAAAACAGTGCATTTGCAAACATTTTAGTGGAGGGGAAAAAAACAAGTAGAACTGAATCTTGTTGTTCATGCACAGAAAGCCCTAAGTTAGGGATGCTCCGATATGAATATTTTGGTCGATACCGATAACCAATAATTCTTTATATTTGAACGCCGATATCCTATATTTTGACCGATAAATCTAAATCCAAATTTTTATATAATTTTTGAGAGCCTGATGTCAAAAACAAAAGTCTAACCATTAAAGCCATGTCCAAAGCACACAATTGAATATTATGTCTCATTATAATTTGATGTAGCCTTTATGAAAGACTTCTTTGAAGTGATTCCAATCATATTTCAAGCATTTCATGTTGAACAGTGCGCATCTGAAGTGTCTCAGCTGAAGGAAATAATCCATTATTTATCAGCTTTAATATATCTGGCAAATTTTCTTATCAGGCCGATAACGCCAACATTAAAAATGTACATATATCGGCCGATACCGTTATATGGCGGCCGATATATCGTGCATATCCCTCAACTCCGCCCCCTCATTGAATATTCAATGAGGCTTTTCACCGAGGCCTCAGATTAATCCATGATATGTTAGTCCTCTACTTCATGTTGTGCTCATTAAAAAACCTGCTAAACATAATGTCTTCTACAACTGTGATGATGCATTCAGAGTCATTGAGCATCACCACTAACATTTCCTACACTAGACGACTTCTCTTCTAACTAATGTGCTCTTCTGATCTAAACACACCCTGGCATAGTGTACGGATTGATTAGCCTGTGCAAGTGAATACATGATACAGAATGCGAACACAATAAACAGCATAAGAAAGTAGAGGCAACAAGTATTTAAGGCGAGACACGGCAGGCAAAAACATCGTTTTTTTTTACTGGTCAATTTTGAGATTTTGGGATATTTGTCTTCAATAACATGTCTTCTTTCAGACTTGTGGTGAAAAAAAGTCTGAAATACACATTTAGGTCTTTATTTTACTACACTTTGTCTGTTTGTGTCTGTAGATTTCTCATAAATGCTCTCTGTCATCACACACACCGTTAGAAAACTCTCTCTCTCCTGTACAATGCTGTCAGATCCAAATATGGTCATTTCCTTTTTTATCAGCAACCAATCGTGAAAGTAAAAGGGCTGAATGCGCAATCTCATTGGCTGATGATAAATCTTTAAAGCCCGTTTTCTCAAAATGACTTTTCTCTCATTCTCCAAGTCCCAAACCTCCACTTCAGTAGCACCGATATACACCAAACTCTCCAGTCTTGTACCTAGTTATATTATGAAGACATTTACAGAGGGATTTGTAAATATATTATTCCTAGCCTGATTTATATAACATTTTATTCCAAAAAACATGTCGAAAATCATTTTTTTAAGGCTATTGACAGTATATTCTGATTTACAGGATAACAAAAGTAGATATCCATAAATCCCTCTGTCATTTTTTCCCATCTAATATGTGAACACAATGAAAACATTTTTTTTTAATATAGCTTTATCCAATACTCAGATTTTGTTTTTTTAAATTTAGCAAATTAGCGCATATTTAATTAGATATTGCCTAATTTGCCATTTTAAACATTAAATTACAGAAAACTTGTAATACATTTTTTTTTTTTTTTTATCTTAATGTACGTAATCAACTGGGAAAGTTTCATGGTGATATCTGCTAGTTAAAAATGTTACCCTATTCACCTGTAGTGTCTCGCCTTAATTCAAAATAGGTAAGAAGCATTTCATCTGAATAAATACAAATATGATTTAATTACTAGCCATGCCTCAACATTTCGGTCATGGTTTACAATAGACAGCCCAACTGTATGTACTATTTTCTACTGCACAATTTTAGGAAGATAAAACAAAGAGCATTTATCCACTTCAATGCAGAATGTCAAGTAATCGGAGCTCATTGTCAAGTGGAGTTCAACACACTATGAACTCAAGCATTCAGTGTTTTTTTATTCCTTAAAGAAGCTGCGGAAAGTGTTTCGACCTTACGTTGGCATCTTTTATTGCCACAAAGTATCGGAGTAATCATGGAAGTGTCCGTAAGCCTCTCGTCTCCCTAATCCCAATACAACGGCCTGCCTCTGTTTGGCAAATCATTGTTATTTGCTGAGCGTCTTGTGTTGATTTGATCCTCCTGAATCGTGGAGCGGATTTGAGGCTTTAGATAATGAAAAGGATGCTAATAGCGGCTAATCTGGTCAACTGGGAATAAACGGAAAAACCACGGCAAGGTCTTGGGCAGCGATTATTACTATTGTCAAGTCTTTCATACTCAAATTTAAGCCTTTGTCTAGTTCTCTGCCCTTTCAGTTGGCCAGAAACTGTGTGTGTGTGTGTGTGTGCTGTCTAAAGTGGAAATCCCTAATCTGGCGGCTTGGGAAGGGAGTTTGAAACGCACCCCAACACCCCGGGGTCAATCCTCGGGATAAAGGGACCAACGGAGGCTGATAAGCAAAGAAGAGTAAAACAAAACAGTAAATATCCCACAAACTGACCCCATAAAGGTGAGGAAAACAAAGAAAACGCTGGCGAGAAAGGCCTATTGTGCTTTGCGTGATAGTTATTGAGTCTTCTGGGGATGTGGCGGGTTTTATCTGTGGTGAATATCAAGGGACGGCAGTGAGAACAGTGTTATTTTGGGACTGTGCTGGAGGTTTGCTTCGGCCCTTGAGGGAACAGCTTGTTCATAGTGGAGTTTATGTAGCATGACTGCTCTAAATGAAGCCGGGTCGGCCAATTAATCTGTGGTTTGTGCCCCCTTCCGGCTAGAGAGCTCCGTTCCCAGTGGCTAGTTTTAAGGGTTTAGGAAAAGCCATGTTGAAGGATTTACTTTGCTTACTAAATCTACCCCGAGGCCAGACGACCTGTGCGGTCACATCATCACTCTTGTTGTTGTCTTGCCGAGGGTTATCCAATCGAGTCCGGCCAGACTGGGCTCCGGTTACTCTTTGCTTTTAGCCGATGCTAATGGGACGATCACCTGCGCAGTCTTTCCTTACCACTGCTTTGGCCTTGACCATTTATGCACAAACAAAACAATGACCCCGGGTTAGTTTACAGCGAGCCGCGACGTCAACAAGGATTGAGTTACATAGGGATGCAGACCCGGGAATCTCTCTCCGTATGACCCCTGAATGTGAATGTGAAGCCGTAAAAACTCATCTGAGAACAAGGGGTTAGTGCACTATTGAAGGACGAAAATAAGCAGTGACAAAACATATTTGAGAGTTGTTCAATTAATTTTTTTCATTTTTTTTACACAATTAAAGCTCCTACAAGTCTATTCAAACATATTTTTTGGGGGTGAACAAACTTAATTTAAATTCTTCCCAAATAATAAAAAATCTTCCCAAATTAATTTTAAAAAAAATCCCAATTTCCGTTTAATTTTTTCCCAAATTCTTTTTTTTCTGGGTTTTTTTTTTGGACTCCATTTTAATGAATAAGTAAAAAAAAATTAATCAAAAAGCATGTCTAATTAAATGAAATCATGCAACATATATTTTACATTTGAAATTACATTTCAACACAACAAAAGATGTGATGAGCTACTCATCATGCAGGTAAAAAGGCAATGTAAATTGATATTGGTCGCCAGTGGCGATCTCAGCAAAAATATAACTGGCAAATTAATATTTTTTGGTCTAAACTTGTTAGTCTTAAACCCTGGAGGGTTTGGGTCAACAGTGTTCAACAACAATTCTGTGAGATCGCATCCTGCACTTTTAAAAATAACAATAACATAAAATCTTTCTTTCTTTCTCAGTTAAAGTTTTCCGCCCACTGGCGCCTTTGCATTTTGATGCATTTCCTCCACCAGTGCTCTGCTGAGGACCTAAAGACCAGGCCATCTCCCCATAGTCTTTATTACACATTGCTGCAACTTTATAGCAGCGACCAGAGGACCAAACGCACTGGGATCTGCAGTCCTCCGGGGAACACAGTCCTGCAACTCTCCTCCGTCTCGGCTTTGATTCTGCGCCCCGTGGCTCTCTCCTCCGCTTTAGTGGCTGCTTGCATCACATGCTCGCCTTTGAAACTGTAAACGACTGGATTAGGATAGTAGTGATATGTCCGTGGACGAGCCTGCAGAGATTCGTCTGAAACCAGGGGACTCGATGCGGTTAAGATGCGGATCATCAGGGGGACTGAACCGGGAGTATTTCACCGCTTTGTCCACAGTCCTCATGAGCTCACACTCCTCATTATAAAACAATCAAGCATGACACCAGAAAACTGAAGATGCAATGACATGCATTTAAAAAATGTGTTGCTTATCCAGAGCTACACTCTAAAAAACACTGGGTTAATTAAAAACAACCCAATGCGGGCTGTTTTCAACCCAAGGGCTGGGTAAATATAGGACAGAACACATGTTGGGTTAATTTTACTCAGATAATTGGGTTGTTTATTTGACCCAGCATATTTTATTCATTTTTACTATTATACTATATTTTTATTTATTTTATCTTTTACTTCACACATGAATTAATGTCTATGGATTAACTTAAATCCTAGAGTGTACTGTGGTCAAACAACTTCAAGGACACTCCTCTGTAGAAATGTGTTATAACAACCAGTGTTGGGAAAGTTCACTTTCTACATGAACTATTTCAAAGTTCAGTTCACAAATTTTAAAATGAACTAGTTCAGTTCATAGTTCATACTTCAAAATTGTGAACTAAGTTCACAGTTCCAAAAATGAACTAGTTCATAGTTCTTTTTTTCCATATGTTGCTACGAGCAATTTTTTCCCCAAAAAAATATTTCCACTGCCCATATAGATCCACAGACAGCAATTATTAAAAACGTGCTGCTTGAATGGTCTTTTTTAATGAGGAATTATTAAAAGAAAAACAGGACAGTAGTCCTTAAGGTACAAATGTTTTTCAATTTTAATAATTTTCCATTTCAGTACATACTAAAAAGGAATACTGGAATCCTGGAAAAATATACCAGGCAGGTTCAACAAGTGCGGATTTTCTTTTCCTTTCAAAGTTTGCACAGAAATGTACGATTTTTCCCAATCCTCACCGACCTTGTCATAAAACTCGTTTAAATGATCATACGGCGCCTCCTCACTGCTTTTTGTTTTGATGACGCGTGCGGCGGCGCGACACTGGTGGCTGGTGTTGCCAGATTGGGTGTTTTTTTCCGCTACATATTAAGGCTGGTTTACGGTGTGTTTTAGCCGGGTATTCGCCTGGAAGGCTCTATAGAAATCTGGCACCCTGTTTGAACGAAGTTAAACTGAGAGAGCGTGCCGTTCACAGACACCAGAATGAACGAGTTCACAGTAACGCTCATTAGGCAGTATTACGGTAATCCAGCCATTTACAGTCTCCAAAGCAAGCATGGGGTGATTAAATATCAGAAAAGTATGCAGAAGAATGCTTTGTTAAAAAATTCTGGATCTGTGCATTTCAGCCAAGCTTTATATATCTGAAAGCACGATCAAATTAGCTAAAATAAGTTTTTGCCTGTTGCTTGAACACTATAGACCCATGCTTAGACTAAAGTAACACAACTTGAAGCTTTTGTTACCATACCTCAAACACATGTACCCATACCTTAAACAAAAGCGCTGCTTTGCACTCTAGTTGCAATTCTGCAACACACTTACTCCTTTATACAACACACTTGGTCCTGCATACTACACTCTATTTCATACATAAGACACTTTGTTCAAAAATGAAATCTCAGGGTGCCATTTGGAAAACCCATGTATCCAAAATACAAAACACATTGGGTAATTGCAACCACTCAAATACACACCTGAAGGCACATACTTGCAAAACTGAACACCAATCAGCCAGCTACAAAGAGAGGAGGAGGAGGAGGAGGAGGTCAAGGCTGAAGAGGCCATGCACGGACCCCTATTTCTGATGATATAAGAGCAACTTTGGTGGACCATGTCATCAACCATGGCCTGACTATGAGGGAAGCTGGGCAGAGAGTCCACCCACATCTAAGCCGCTTCACAGTGGCATCTGTAATACTGTAAGAACATTCCGACTAGAAAACAGGTATGTCTTCACCTCTCTACCTTCTACTCTACTCAGATGGTATTTACAGCACTGTACTACAGTATATCACATTACCACATCACGTGTACAGGGTATTGCAGGGTGCTAATGCTCCTTTTGCAGCCAAAGTGGTAGTTTTTGTGAAACATACCATGATTCAGGGGCGTCGAACTGGGGGTAAAATCAGTACTGATTACCAGGGCCCCAAGGGGAGAGAGGGCCATCAGGACTGCCTAGGGCCCGGGATATTGTGCTACGCCCCTGCCATGATTACTTACAGTATATTGAGATGTTTCAGTACAGTGGATGATATATACAGTAAAGTACTGTAAGAAAAAGAAGCAAACCGATGACAATTTGTGGTTGTATTTCTCTAGAATGACTAGAAGACCTTCTGGGGGAGGACGCCAACGCCTGTTCACACAACAGCAGGAACTTGCCGTTGTGGACCTAGTGAGGGCAGACAATGCCATCCGTCTCCACCAGCTACGACAGAAAATACTTGCAGACAGGCAAGTGTTCAACAACATAAACCATGTGAGCATCAACACCATCAGACGCATCTTGGGAAAACACAACATCACCATGAAGCAGCTCTACAGGGTCCCATTTGAGAGGAACAGGGTCAAAGGACTTCGAGCTATATGGCGTGTATATGACCGCCAACCACATGCCCTGGAATAGGCCTGTGGCGACATTCAGGTGACAGCAACCCATGGATGGTTTCGACATGCAAGGGGATATTTTCCCCGGTGCCTAGTGGGAGAAGACATTGCTTGCGATGTCGATGAGGTCCTGTGGCCAGACCCCAACAGACGGCGGGATCCATGAGCCCACGTATGCACAATTGCCATGATTTTCTGTGTTTACAGTATAGTGTTTTTTCTATTATTATAATTATTATTATTTCTTGCTTTATCTGAATTCATGTTACTGCAATGTACAGTGCTGCAATGTACAGTATTGAGTAGGCCTATTTGCTTTTTTGGTTGTTTGAAAATGTGCCTCCTGAAAATATGCCTTCTGAATAAACAGTGAAAATCCAAGACTGCAGTGTTTAATATAAAGTAGACTAGTGTGTTCCCCCTGATCTGAAAATGTATGCATATGATGCAAGTATGTGTCATTTTGTCATCAGAGTTACATTTTGACAAAGGAATGTTAGGTTTTGATGGCAGAGTTTAGGTTTTGATAGTAGAGTTTCAATTTGACACAGATGTGAATGGTATATTTCCCAGTGTTGTGTCATGTTTACTTGTGTGTAGAGTTTTGGCACAATGAGCGAAGTTTTGCAAAATGTGTTCAAGCAACAGGCAAAAACTGTAAACAAGAGACATGCTGTGGGACTTGAGATTAAAAATGAATAGTTTCACTCTCTTGCATGGACACGATGGATCTCTCTTATGCATTTGATGTCGTTTCTCTCACAATCCAATTATAAAATCATTATGCATTGAACCATGCATATATGTGTGTATCATATTGTGTGGGGACAATGGGTTTCCCTCAAGGATTGTAAAACCTGTGATCACCTACATTGTGGGGAGCAGCCAGCAGATCCCAGTGGGTACAAAAGCTTATAAATCATTCAGAATGTGTTATTTTGAAAATGTAAAAATGCAGAAAGTTGTGTGTGATGGGTGTGTGTGTGATGGGTAGGTTTAGGGGTTGGGTTTGTGTGTGTGTGATGGGTAGGTTTAGGGGTTGGGTTAGTGTAAGGAGACAAAATATACAGTTTGGACAGTATTAAAACCATTATGTCTATGGAGAGTCCCAACAAAGATAACGAACCAGTGTGTGTGTGTGTGTGTGTGTGATGCTGTGACTCGTTCACTTCACCACAGCATCTGTGATAAATGAAGCCATCGACTGCCCACCAACCTGAGCGAACCGATTCCCCGCTGTATCACAAACAAACAGCGCTCCTCGTTCCACCGAGTCTGATAACAAACACCATTACCTCAGTTTAGCAAACGCTACTTCACTGGAGAATGTGTGCAAATGCCTCAGCGCTTACGTTAACGCCATCAATGCTTAATCATTAGCCGCAACTGTTCCAGTAACACTGTAAACATGTGCGTCTGATATAAAGAAAGCATCATTACTCCTTCCTAGATAAACATCATTAACTTAGTGTACGGAAACACGGCACATATGCCAGCAAGCGGCATGAAACTCCATTACCACTGAATTCAATGAATGTTTTGTCATAATTTGCCAAAGGGCAATTACTTGTGAATGTCAAAGGCAAAACAAAAGATGATTTGAACGATTAGCGAGGACAAAAGTACTCAAAATGAAATTTTAGAATAATATTCTTTAAAAATAAAGAATAATGGCTACAATTTTAATGGAATACTAGAAAAATTAATGGATGCCATTTACGGAGGTTTAATTTGAATTAATTATTTTAAAATAAATTTCTACATAAAATTTTTGGATTTATTAAATTATTCCAGATTTAATCACTTCATGCTGAGTGCTTCGGTCCTCTAAGGAAGCTTGCTTAAATAATATTATTAAATAATAAAATGATGATGTATGAGGATAATGGAATAGAAAGGAATATAAAGAGAAAGAAAAGAAAACATCACAAATGAGACTCAGTTCTCGTCTGCGACACTAAGAGCGCAAATGGAGACACAAGATAAAATCATTTTTCTGATTATGAAAAGTTTTTAAGATGAGATTCTCAACAATGTCTGTGATTAAAAGTCAAGAGTTCTCCATTTAAACTCAAACAGTTCTCATCCTAATATTCAGATAATCTGAGATGCTCCAAACTCACGTTTATATTTTTATTTCTCATAAGGAATATTTGAGAAACTTTATTAATTGTAATACCTGAAAGAGCCAGATCTGAGATTTCCAGTTAGTGCTGGGCAACGATTAATCGCATCCAAAATAAAAGTTTGTGTTGACATAATATATGTGTGTGTACTGTGAATAATTATTTTGTATACACACACATGCATGAGAAATATTTGCATGTATATATATATATTTATATATAATTTATATTATATATGAATATTTTATATATAAATAACACATTTTTCTTAAATATATATATGCATGTGTGTGTATACAAAATTATTATACACAGTACACACACTCATATTATGTCAACACAAACTTTTATTTTGGATGCGATTAATCGTTGCACAGCCATATATCCAATAACCTTCTGAAAAGACCAGCATAGTCGTGCTTTTCACCGGCACTGCAAGAATGATTCGCTGATTAAAGACACACTATGCAATATTTGTACCTTAATATAACAGCTTCGAAATCATTTCGATGGTAAACGAACTCGTAGTAGAGCGAATCATCCCCATAGCAAAGCAGGGCGCCCCGACAAATCTCGCGAGAATCACGACTTCACATACATCAACAACATATGAGGAGCTCTTTTCCAAAACGCAATAAATCCATTTAAATAGTTTTCAGGAATATTCATTTTTTTACCTAGACCCACACATTTTGTGAATATTCAATTTATCCTGTTAAAATGTTGTTGTTGTTTTTTGGCTCAGTCTGAACATGTTGAACAATGATTATAATTTTTTTTTACGCTATATATAAATCCATACTTTTTTTTCAAAACGCTATAAATCCATACATTTTTTTCAAAACGCTATATATTTGTCTTAAAAAAAAAAAAGGCAAGTCAGTCAGTAAGAAATACATTGGCATTCAGTAAAGTGTCGAACCCATAAAAAGTAGAACCATTGTCCACTTTACATAAAACAAATCACGACATGACCTTGTGTGTGTGAGAGAGTGAGTGAGTGAGTGAGTGAGAGAGTGAGTGAGTGGCGTTCACACCAAACGCGAATAGAGCGTCTGGCGCAAGTAATTTCCATGTTAAGTCAATGTAAAGACGCGTTAACGCGCATCTGGAGGTCCTGCGGCGCGAATGAGGCGAATTGAGCGTCTGGCGCGATACGCGCGAGTGATTTGAGGGTGAGAGAGCGAGAGAGAGAGAATTCTGATTAGTCCAGAGGATGTATCGCGTTTAGGCTAAAAATAGGTTCGGCGCTTATCGCGGTTTGGAAAGGAACTGCATCTTGGCAGGACATTTTAAACAAGGAAATATAGCGATTTGGCATGAAACGTTAATGGAGCAGAGAAGAGGTTCAATACACAACAAAATGACATGACAAACTCTTTTTTTTTTTAAATGGTGTTTATCGCGTTTTGGATAAGAGCTCTTCATAAGAAGTGTGTCCTCTGTGGAAGACACTAGCACGCATTTCAGACGTGAATCATGGGAGAGTCGACGAAGAAAACAAAGAAAGCGCGGTCGGAAGAGTGCAGAGACGGCCCTGCGCGGGTGATTTACGACAGTAACGTTAAACACAAGTACTCCACAGCGACTCTAGGGGGCGCTGTCTGAGAAAAACGGAAACTGCATAGTGTGCCTTTAAAAAGCTTCACGGCATCCGAAACACAACATATGCTGGACTTTTCTTTTTTTGAGCTATGAAAGAGCAACTTCTGAGCAATGACATTTTCTTTTGGGGAAAACAGAGAGACGGAGAAGGAGAGACAGATGGAGAGAGATCGAGACAGATCCGCATCCTTAAGGAGTGAGCGTGAACATATTGGGCGGCATTAGTTAGTGCATAAGCACTGAGAGATTGTGTTTGAAGCTTCGCCTCCGCCTCGTGAGATTGAGTCTTGTTTTGACGCGACGCCTCTGTCTTATGTGTCCCTTCATCCTCATGAAAGGCCACTCCACACAGAACAACACAGCAGCTCAAAAGGAGCAATCAAGTGAAGATGCAATTCCTGAAGGCGCGTCTCTGCTCATTTCAGAGTGAAAAGGGAAATGTCTGCGAGTACACAAACCTTGACCAGCATCAAAGTTTCCCAGTGTTTTCCACACAATTATGTTGTTCAGCTTGAAATCAAACCGGAATGCAACTACTGATATGGGATTTTACCACTGGATCTGCGTCTTGAAGATTCTCATTAATCTATGGATGCAAGTGCAGAAGGTCAAAATAAAGAGACTGAAATTGTTAAAACAAAAAGAAACTGAACGTCGATGGCGCCACTATAGCCATATTTCCATCTATTTTAATGCAAAATTTGGGATGTTGTTTAATCACACAAAGAAAGCTAATTTTTTCCGCATTAATGGATTTATTTCAGTAATTTTGTTTGCAGTGATTTTAAGCATCTCAGATGTTGGTTTGGTGTTTCTGAAACGCCGGATTCAAAGTGTGTGTGTGATCAGAATGATTTGGTTTAATTCCCTCCAGAAGCGTCTCACACGAGTGTTTAAGATGAAGTACTAAAATTACTCAAATAAAACTTAATTAAAGCTATATATAAATACTAATTAAATAGATATTTTATAATAAAATATGCAGGTAAAAGTGTTTATTTTTAACGCATGTCCATGTTAGTTTTAAACTGTCCTCCATTTTCTAACAAACGTATATGTTATGTTGTGCACTTGTAAAATAATCCATTCTGGCGTGGCCACCTATGGAGATCTAGCAGCGTGATTCATTTCAGCCGTAATCAATGATTATTCTACAAAGGCCTCATTACTGTCGACCTACTGCAGTTATTGTTGTTATTATTGAGTCAGACTATTTATCTCCACAATGAAGATCCTTCTTCTGACTAATGAAACACTTTCAGATAAATAGGCAATTTAAAAAAAAAGAAAAAAAAACCTTTACATTAATGGCTTTGCAGGACGATAAGCACTTTTAGTAAACCAAGAACATTTACATTTACATTTACATTTATTCATTTAGCTGACGCTTTTATCCAGAGCGACTTACAATTGCTATATATGTCAGAGGTCGCACGCCTCTGGAGCAACTAGGGGTTAAGTGTCTTGCTCAGGGACACATTGGTGTCTCACAGTGGATTCGAACCCGGGTCTCTCACACCAAAGGCATGTGTCTTATCCATTGCGCCACCACCCCCAAGAACACACTTTTAGTTTCCACAATGGCTGTTATATTAGCATATACTGTATATTAGGGGAGCAACGGTTTAAATGACTCGCGGTTTTAGGGTCACGGTTTCGGTACGATTCGGTATGTTAAGGGGGAAATGAGTAATGTCAAATAAAGATAAAGAAAATAAGAATAAATAATCTAAATACAAGCAACAGCACAAATAAATGCAATACTGCAAAGATACAAATAAAATAAACTGTTCTTTTCAGTTTCGAAAGGTCGGTCTAACATTAGTTTTCAGATACAGGAATTAAAAAAAAATAACATTGTATATTTGACTGTATAAATCAAAGTTACAAAAGCTATTCGGTCGAGAGCAGTGAGTGTTTTCTTGTCTTTTGTGGTTTGATTGCAGGAATATTAGGCTACTGTCACTTTAAGATATAATGCACAGATCCAGTACACACTGATGCTGATACACACGCCTGCTAGGATTAATGTTCAATATTTGCACGCTTCAGATGAGTACACACACACACACACACACACACACACACACATCTCACAGCGTGCTGGAGTTCTCATTCGCATCTTCTGGCTCTTAAATGTTTAAATTGGCAAGGCTTAAATGAGTTTAGTTTAAACACAGATAGCAGCGTGTGCTGTTCAGGTCTCGCCTGCGCTCGTACACTATCAACACTCGGGTGATGACGGCGTAAATGTTTGAGCAGACGCACTCGCATTGAACAAAGTTTACAAAGAGTTTGTGTCCAGGCTTTTTATTTTTTCACTGTTGTAATGTATTGGGAACCCAGAATGTGTATCCATCGACAGAAACAGGCATTAGCAGAACTTTGTCTGTTTGTTTTACACATTGCTATTTTCAATAGCCAGACGCTCAATTCGCCTCATTCACGCCGCAGGACCTCCAGATGCGTGTAAACGCATTTTTACATTGACTTAACATGGAAATCACTCGCGCCAGATGATCGATTCGCGTTTGGTGTGAACGCCACTCACTCACTCTCTCTCACACACACAAGGTCATGTCGTGATTTGTTTTATGTAAAGAGGACAATGGTTCTACTTTTTATGGGTTCGACACTTTACTGAATGCCAATGTATTTATTACTGACTGACTTGCCTTTTTTTTTTTTTTTTGACAAACCTGGATTTATAGCGTTTTGAAAAAAAATTGATGGATTTATAGCAAAAAAAAAAAAAAGAATAACTTTGAATTTATCATCAACAATATTGTTGTTTGATTTAATAATCATTGTTCAACATGTTCAGACTGAGCCAAAAAAAACTAACATTTTAACAGGATGAATTGAAAATTCACAAAAATGTGTGGGTCTAGGTAAAAAATTTAATTTTCCTGAAAACTATTTAAATGGATTTATAGCGTTTTGGAAAAGAGCTCCTCATATATATATATATATATATATATATATATATATATATATGAGAGAGAGCGAGAGAGAGAGAGAGAGAGAGAGAGAGAGAGAGAGAGAGAGAGAGAGAGAGAGAGAGAGAGAGAGAGAGAGAATTATCATTACTATCATCATTACATTTAACTTTTTTGTTATTGCTACTGCTGCAAGATATTGAAGAAAAATGCGATATGCGATAACTCATTAAATAATGCGATATTCGATATGCGATACGATAATGCTTAAAGTGTGTAAAATAAACTTAAATTATGTTTAAAATATATTTAAAATTATACAACCTACACACGTGTTTCACATTCTTTTTGTGACGAGAAAACATTCGTACAGCTTCTGGAAGTGAACATCAGTGTTTTACTGCAGCGTAAGAAGTGTTATTATAACATCAGCGGGGTTCAGGTTATCATACATTAGGGTTATTAAACAACAGAAACTGAATAATCAAATGTAATAATAAAACACTGCTTAGTCTTCACTGTATGAATTAAATATATATACTGATTCTTATTAAAGCTACAAAAGTTATTCAGCCGAGTGCAGCGAGTGATTTTCTCTTCGTCTTTTGTTCATGATCTCAGTTATTGCAAGCCGTTGCGATATGCATATTGCGATACATACATTTGCGATATTTCAATCATTTCGAGATATTGTGCAGCCCTAGTTATTGCCATTATTTTAAGTGTTTCACATGTACATTTTTACTATATTACAGTAAAACGTAAAAACAGCATAAACAAATACAACATAAATTTAAATACAATTTTATTATACATAATTATTTTATTACATTACAATAAAGAGAATGTGATTGCATTGCCATTTCTTATTATGATGGTAATTGTCACAAAAAAAAACTGTCATATTGCAAAAAGATACATTTTCTTTATGCAAATTTCAATGGGTTATTTATTTTTTTATATATTTTTTTATTTTGGGGTGAAATGTGACGCGTATTCTTGACAGAGATTAAACGGGCCAAAAAAAAAAAAAAAAAAAAAAAAAAATATATATATATATATATATATATATATATATATATATATATATTAATTTAAGATACCAGATATTATTTCAGATAAATATAATTATTATTGCATGAAGAATCTGGGTAATTTAAAACAGACTTTCAGCCTATAGTCACAGCAGGTTTCTGAATGCACAAATTATTTATACCTTGAAATGCCTTGAGTTTGACTTTTGATTGCCAGCTTTGGCCAATCGAACAGTTTGAGACATTGTTGAGTTCTCTTCTGAAAATCATTAGATTATTGAGGTATTTTTCTCAAGAAAAGCAACTAAAGACCCCACATGCTCTCCAAATAATCGAAATGCTGTGTATAGGAGAACCAGCCGAGGTTATAAAGCGATCTCATTAGTGATTGTTGGTTCCTGTAGGGAGTGACCAAGATGCTCCACGAGTGAGTGAGTGTGTGTGTGTGTGTGTGTGTGTGTGTGTGTGTGTGTGTGTGTGTGTGTGTGTGTGTGTGTGTGTGTGTGTGTGTGTGTGTGTGTGTGTGTGTGTGTGTGTGTGTGTGTGTGTGTGAAGGTCTTCAGAGAGACTGACAGTCTGTGTGGTTTTGAAAGCTCGCCGGACGCCCACTCACAGCTGTCTCTGAACAGACATGCAGCGTCTCAATGATATCGTGCTTTCCTTCTGACTCCGGCTATCCGTGCAGTAGCGGCGTAATCCACGAGAGGAGGAGGACGATGTGGAAACACAAGGCTCGGTGAGTCACTGTGATGCTGCACATCAAACCCTGGAGCTGGAATAGATGGAAACCATTCACAGCCAAGACCTCCATTGAGACGGAAACTCCAAACGTTCCTTCCAATACATTTAGGAAAGTCCACAAACAAACTCATTCTGACAAGTTCTGGTCAGTGAATGTTGTGGGAAATAGTGGCTAAAGTCCAGTTCTTACTGGAAGGTTGCTGCTGGTTTGAATGTGTAAGCCAGTGCCAGCGCGTAAGGTCTCTACGTGTTGCTGTCTTTTCTCGAGGCAAAGTATTTTTTGATTAAATGCAATACATTTGAATATGTATTCTCTCGTTATTTGATCTGACTCCATAAATGAAAAGGTTTTAATGATATCTGTGCATCATTAAATGTGAGCGAATGTTTTACTATTCCTTTTTAACTCTTTAATGAATATAATGTCAAAGACGGTTAGAATAATCAAATGTAACAATTTATTATGTCAGGTAAATGTATCATGCCAATTTCATAATCAATTCAAAGATAATCAATACAAAACATAAAATGCTCTGGAATAAAGAGAAGAAATGCGAACCCAACATTAAGAAATACATGATGCTGAATTCTTTGAGGTCCTTTAACATCATGGGCTCATCTGAGTAACAGAAGGCCCCGACCCTACATTTAGATACATGATGCTAAGAGTTTACTCTTAAGTAAGAGTCACTCTTAGCATCATGGGCCAACTTGAGTTACAAAAAGGCCCAGATCTTCTCGTTGCATTCCCATTATATAGACAGAACCTCTTTCACATGGAAACATCTTCTAACAATGGATTCATAGGTTACACCTTTTGGGGGTGTGAGACCATTTGCCAGGAGACCACCTTCCTTTGTGTGCTAGTTATCCCTAAACTCTGAAAAACCTTATTACCTTTTGTTTGACTTATTTGGAAATGAGACATTTGTACCAGTCGCACTGAGACATTTCAAATGATACCAAAATGTACAATACTCAATGATAATCATTCACATTAAACTATATATTTTCTTGGGTGAATTCAGGTGATCTGAGCATGAGAGAGAGAGAGAGGGATGAGGGAATGAAATGTAGATTAGGATGACTAGGAGGTCTCGATAGTGCACAAGGGGGAGTTCAAATGTTCATTTCCAGAGAGAGGTCCTTTGTCCTCTCAGGGTCTGGTCGCTCTTCAACCAGACTGTCCGGCATTTTCTAATTTCTCAATTCTTACAAATGCTTACCGAGAATGTAATGCAAATCACTTCGGATAAAAGTGTGCATGTAAATGTTCGATAAGACAAGGTATAATTCACCCAAAAATGTAAATGTACAGATCTGTACGACTGTAAGCATTAGGGATGCACGATTTATCGGCCGCCATATTGGTATCGGCCGATATATGTTCATTTTTAATGTTAGCGTTACCGGCCTGATAAGAACATTTGGCCGATATATTGAAGTCGATAAATAATGTATTATTTTCCTTCAGCTGAGACACTTCAGATGCTCACTGTTCAACATGATGGGTTTGAATTGCTTGAAATATGATTGAAATCACTTCAAAAAAGGGAAATACAGTTCAGTGCAACATGTGCGCGGTAAAATCTGACATGAATTTTTTATGAAAACATAATTGTGTGCTTGGGACATGGATATAATGGTGAGACTTTTGTTTTTGTATTCAGGCTTTCAAAAATTATGTAAAAAATTTGGATTTAGATTTATCGGCTAATATATATCGGTTATCGGCTTTCAAATATAAAGAAATATCGGGTATCGGTATCCGCCAAAATGTTCATATCGGTGTGTCCCTACCAAGCATTTTTCTGGATGTGCAGACTGTGGTTTTCCAGTATTTTCCAGATTATGTAGCATTTTTTTTATCATCATAAACATGCTGCATCTTATTTCCCAAAGCGACTTAATTACAGGTTATAATTAAGTTAACCTTGATATCAGTTCTAGCATTGCAGTGTATTCTTCATCAAATTGAATGCAGTCATTCAAACATAAAAAAAAGGTTGCATGTCTAAACTTAAATGATCTGTTGTAATAGAAATCATTAATTTGGTAAATTGTGTTAAATATCGGTCAATGCAACAAATTAATTGTTGGTGAATTTTATGTTTTTCTTACAGAAATCTTGTGGTTTCAGTGTTTCTCTCTCCTCACATTCAACTTTAACACAGTTTGCGCTTGTTAGACCAATTAAATATAAAAAGAAATGGTTAATTTTTATACTCACATATTTCCATTCTTGTTAAGTATACCGTTAAATTTGCAAGATTTGTTGTGCAGTAAGAGGCATAAAATATATGTTTTGTAGTGTTTAGAATGTGTATCTTGTTTTTATTTACCATTGTTTTACATTTTACATTTTGAATGTGATATTTAATGCGAAGTGACTTATCTGTGTGTGTGTGTGTGTGTGTGTGTGTGTGTTTTTCTTTCTCTCTCTCAAAAATGTAATTTTGACCCAGTGCAATTTATGTTCAGGAAAATATATGTATTATTCGAGCTTGAATAAAAAAAGATTTTTAAACAACATAAAGGTGAATAAATGATGACCCTTTAACTAGAAGTTGCTTTGGATAAAATGACGACATCATTTCCTTCAACCTCTACTGCGTACAAAGCAACCAAACCAAAAGTTCTCAGGATTACCTGTGTTTTATAAGCAGAATCTATGTAAATCTTCCCTGATTCTGTAACCCATGGGGATCAAAGCATATTATTATATTATTATATACATACAGCATCATTGAATTAGCACTTTATGCAGCTCTGAGGCCAGCTGAATACGACCACACTTTAAAATGATTTTCCTCATGTATATTTCCCCTGGGATGGAGGGGCCTGATATAGTCCTGTTTTCATGTGGGCTTAGGTTTATATCTATACGCCCTTCCACTCATTAATCAAATAGTGCTCTGGGTTTTATAGCACACAAGCCAAATGCAGGGATTTGTACAAAAACTAAGCGAGATAAACCTGTTTGTCAGGTTTTTTTAAAGTCCCCCTGAAATCAAAATTTAAATTTTTTAGCTTTTAGGATGAATACAGTATGTTAGTCTTAAGGTTATGAATCAGCTGGTGTGTTTCAAAACGTTGTCTCTCACTTTCGCTAAAATGGATCAGGGGTTTTTATGACGTCACCGCTTCTCATCACATCTCCTGTCCAATCAAATGCTCTCTAGAATCTAAAGCTCCGCCCCCTACGCTATAAATAACCAGGCGTTGACACGTCACAGAGCAATATGGGTTTGAGTGTGTGTTTGGTTGCTCAAACGCTCCAATTGTATTCCCTTTTCCAACTGTACGTTGGTTAAAAATTAAATGGCTAGAATTTATTCACACTTCTACAATTGAATCCAGCGTATCATCAGCGCTCGGATTCGCTTCCATGGTGCTGTCAGTCTGTGAGGTAAACTAAACGCTATTGGCTGTTTGAAAAGGGGGAGGAGCCATCCAACATGTCCCGCCTTAGCTTCCCGTTTCAGTGGAAATTACATCAACGCATCAAACAAAGCTCTGCGTACCGAGGCACTTCAGTGGGCCTTTAAGTCAAGCATTGTAAAAATTATTCATCAAAGTTGCATATAAAGCACAGGCAAGAATCTACCATTGTAGAAGCAAGCATGCAAATGGTTTATACTGTGATATGTGACCCTGGATGACAAAACCAGTCACATGGGTACATTTTTTGAAATTGAGATTTATGCATCATCTGAAAGGTTATTAAATAAGTTTTTCATTGATGTATGGTTTGTTAGGATAGGACAATATTTGGCTGAGATACAACTATTGAACATCTGGAATCTGAGGATGCAAAAAAATCAAAACATTGCGAAAATCTCCTTTAAAGTTGTTCATTTATGTTGGCGATTGTGCAGCATTCACTCACACAAATAAATGCTTGATGTATTTACGGTAGGAAATGTACAAAATATCTTCATGGAACATGATCTTTACTTAATATCCTAATGATTTTTGGCATAAAAGAAAAATGGATAATTTTGACCCATACAATGTATTGTTATACAAGTATACCCGTGCGACTCGAGACTGGTGACGTGATCCAGGGTCACATATTTTATTTTTACTGTGACTTTCGTATGCCTCTGAACTGTTTTGCTGCTGCAGTGTGGCTATTTCTCCTGGTAAATAAAGGTTAGTCTGCATATTGAGAGCATGCATGCATCTGCATGCGTACGTGTTTGTACAAGCATGACCATTACTCTAGTTGTCTCACGCTTTGCTTTACGTTCCCCCCGTCCCCAATGAGCAGATCGTGCACGTTTTTCTCCATGGAGATGCACTTCAGACGTACACTCTTCACACGGTACGCCACATAAATCTTTTATTACTCCCACCACTGAGATTCCTCCCCGCAACTCAGAGAAATCTCTTAATTATGGCACTTAACATAGCACACGATATCTGCAGCCACGCCGCAGAGCGCATAATTCACTGCACCGAGAGCATAGACCTCAGAAACACTGAGGGTGAAGATGGAAACGAAGACTGAATGTTTTTATATATCCGTGATGCTGTGTGAGGAAAATCACAAAGAAGGGCTCTTGAGAAAAAGCCCTTAAGCGAAGCGTTTCTGTGCCACAAAACGGACAAAATGAAGTGAATGACAATTCCAAGAGCTTCTCGAGTGTTAACATTCAATCTGGCATGCATGTGTACGGGTATTTCTAAACAGAATATCATGCTCGCCATCTTACAATGACTTATCTGAACTCAATAAGAGCTGTTATATCTTCGCAGCTCATGCTAATGACACTCACACTCAAAAATTCAGGATAGCTCGGCTCAGATTCACTTTTAGACGAATGAAAATCTAAACATGTGCCCTGTTTTATTTCAGCGTTTCTTCAGTGGACTACTGCAGACTTCCATATTCAGTAATAATTTATACACACACACACACACACACACAGACACACATACACATGCAGAAGCTGTAAAGAAAACAAGTATTGTTATCAGAATCCGACACTTGATTCTGACAACATTACACGTTTCTTTTTCCGATAATAATAGATGTGCCATTGTTCACAGCCATTTGTGACTGACTGACTGACTGACAGCATCTTGCTATTAACTCTTTCCCCGCCGGCATTTTTTCTTTTTAGAGTTGTCATCCACCGATCATCTTCACAAAATGTCCATGGCCCCCAGAATATTTTTGTTGTACAGTATAAATATCTGAACATGCAATGCATCAAAAGAAAGAACAGACCCTCTGCTTTTAAAAAAAAAAGAAAATGCTTTTTTTTTATCAACACTTGAATGTGGGTGAGTTTCATAAATAAGCAATATTTTGAGCAAAAAGCTGTAGTCCGGGTCGGTACGTCTGGATTGGATTCAGAACGATGATCTAAACACAGATGGAGTTCATCAACAGCCCCAAAACCTCATACTAAAGCTCGTCCTGAGTCGACATTTCATTCAGTAACATTAGGCGGTTTTGATTTATATGCTGTTTAATGTTGATAATCACGCTATTTTTCATATGCATCTGCTTACATATGATATCATTTGTTTCTGCTTCTTCTTTGCATGTGTTTTGATCTGGAGATTCAGTATTCTTTCAGAAAATGTGTTATAGCGCCCCCTACCGTATAACAGTGAAAACACGAAAGCTGAAGAGGAAAGCGTTAATTTAGCAGCTCTAAAAAAAACTGCCTTGGAAAACTTACAAGATTATATAAAATCATCTAAAATATGTTATGTTAAAGTCCTCCTGTGATGAAAATCAAGTTTTTAATGTTGTAATACCATTGTAATATTTGCTCTAATTGCTGTCTATATACACATTTATATGTCATAACTTATATTGTCTTTCTATTGTGAAATATGGTTAAACTAAGCAAACACATGTCATTTCTATTGAAACCTGCATGTAATGTATATAAATATAGGCTAGTTGTGTTTATTTGTAATGAATAAAATGCAATTGATTACATTTAAAAAATATTAACTTTAAAGGTAATACACTACATTTAAATGTATAATCAAGTACTTTACATGCACGTCATTATATTAGTCAACACATTTACAAAAGATTATTAATACAATTATTTAAAATGTTCTTTAAAATAAATATTCTAATTTGACATTACAAAGTACACTTTTTAAAGTCCCCCTGTGGTGTAAATCCAGCTTTTAATGTTGTTTATGTGTCTATGTGGTGTTTTTAATCTGCTTTAAGACAAAGCATGTGTAAATTCATAAGTCGACAGCATTGCTGAGTATTTCCTCCTTAAAACTGCAGTGAACCAAAGACAGTCTCAAAAACACGCTTTGAAATCGCTGGTGTTTCTGACGTCACAAACTACCTTGTAACCAATCAGATCAACGTGTGATCGTCAACCAGTGGATCTCTGAGCTGAGTGAGTGAGTGGAGGCGGGGCTTATTTGCATATTCATAGAGCCGCGCATACTAAATGAGGCAAGAGTGTCGAGTTACATTCAAGATATTTTAAGGCATGAAGACATTTTTTCAAAGCAAAAACATTTAAATATGTCATTTTGGTGATCAAACATGAGTTCAGGGATAAAATGATTGACTACTACAGGGGGACTTTAAAAGAATCAAACTATCAGTTACAATCAATATACAGCATGTAAACTGACAATCATACTCGTCCCCAGACGTGCTCAAATGCCCATATGTAATATAATCCGGTCTTGAGGCCTTCTTCACATGTTATCTTGAACAAGAGCATCACACAGCTCTCAGAAAGGTGGAGAAATGTAATGCATTTAATGCAGAAATGTTGTCTATACCGAACCACTGGCTGACTAGGCAGCTGACATCTGTTTTGGACGCCGCCAATGTGTGTAATTTAATTAATTGACTACTTAAATCCACCTAGTATTTAACACAGATATGATCACTGAGACAGCTGGTCAACCATTAAAATCCATAAAGCAAATCCAAACAAATCATATGCTCCACAATGCATTTCTGCACAATTTTGACACCAAGTATGTCTATAATCAGGGTGGGAAATTAACACTCGCCACCCGCCAAATGTGGATATTTTCACAGTGGCAGGTAATTTTGCCTTATCTGTGATGGACAACATCATGTCTTTGACAATTACCATATAGCACTGTTTTTTAAGTAACATCTGTCAGAAAAACAGTCAAACGTCATTGAAACTGAAAGCTGTCCAGTTGCGTTGTCACTGCAAATCCTAATGTGCACTGAATGTGCTTTTATCAAATGCAAAAGTGCACACTTCAATGGTTACAACTGCAAAGCAGGAGAGTTGAACACATACAATAGTATAGATAAGATGTGCACTGCTATAGCTTACAAAAATCAATTATATAAACAGCTTAAGAGGACTAAGCGAGAGTGGTTTAATTTCGTAAACATAGCAAGTAATTTTATGAATTGGAAAAAAAGAAAGAAAAGAACCATGACTGGCAAAACTCTTCATTCAGCCACTGGTTGGTGGGCGAAACAATTCATTTTCCACCCACTTATAACTAGAACTATAATAGACAGGCAGTAACTCTTTAAAGAAAATCCCAGTGCATTTTCTTATCAAGATCTGGATGGCGGAGAACAGGGGGATGTTTATAACATCGCACTGCAAAAGGACTGAGGACACTGTGAAGCGCTCTACCTCCACCTGTCGTTCTGCCAAAGACACTGGGTTCATCCAACGCGACGCGACGAATCGAGAACGCGAGCGTTATGAAGTCGAGAAGTAAACAAATTAGTTCGTTGCAATCACCTTCGTCCATTATAACGGTAGCTTTCTCTAGTTTGCATCGCGTCGCGTTGAAGCTCTCATCTGATGTAAGTGAACACTATCCATCCACAGAAACAAGCAACAAACACCTCTTGAAATAAATCAGCCGCGTTGTAAATATAAGCGATGAAGTGTCACCTCTGAACGCGCGTGCCAGCGTACTTCGTACTTTACGAGCGTTATAAAACATTATAGCGCGCATTCCTATGAACGAATCCATCAAGTTGCAGAGACAGAAATAAAACGGGGAACAAGCTGGACGAACAAACGTAAATCAATCAAATTATGAAGGAAAAGATATAACTGCGCGTGACAAATTATTTAACGCAGGGACAAAATAACGATGTGAAAGTGTGAGGGGACATAATAACGCTGATTAGGCTACCTCACAAAACTACAGGAGATAATTTTCTAAACATTAAGGGTCGCTGTTAACGAAATAAACTGGATATATTTCAGAAAATCTGAGCAAACGCTGCAGTCTCCTCAAGAGATGACCGTTAAACTGAACTGCAGAACCCGCGAATTTACCACACACGTCATGTGCCAATCATAAATCAACCGATCATAACGCGAAGGGATCATCGGTAAACGCGCATTTATTCTCCACACAAACTCTCCACGTTGGAAAAAGCAGCACAAATGTCCTCTTTCATCCAAGTGTCCATCCACAAAACACCACAAACCACCAGATTTCCCCCCTGAGTCTGGACCGATGATGCAGAGAGATGGAGGTGCCCAACTTGTGCCCGCTGTTTGACCGCCCACTGAAATGTTTAAATGTTGATATCTTTACCTTGACAGCCGCAGAGCAGCAATCCGAGCAGACAGGTGAATTTGAGGATCATTTTCAGCAGGTGAAAGTGACAGACAGCCGCTTGTGTCGCTAGTTGAAACCTCAGTGAGCCGAATGAAAGTAGCGAATCCTCCAGCTCTCCCCCTCTCTCTCTCTCTCTCTCTCTCTCTCTCTCTCTCTCTCTCTCTCTCTCTCTCTCTCTCTCTGTGCGCGTGTCCGTGTGTGTGTGTGTGTGTGGCTGGATCTGAAATGCGAATCTCACTGCAACCTATCAATAACGTGTCCAATTCACATTTGTCTACTAAAAAATACAGTTTTGTAAAAAGAAACATATATTTTTCTAATTATAAAAAAAAAAAAATGTATATCTCTGTGTATTTGAGGATTGTCGTAATTTTCAGTGGTTCTTATTAGATAACATAATACTAATAATAATAATTTTAAAAAAGCAGTGCACCAAAGACTAGGCTACTGTTGTTTGGTTCACAAAGTTCTTCAAAATATCTTCTTTTACCTAGGCTACTTATTTTGTTCTGCATAAGTCATACAGGTCTGGAACAACATGAGGGTGATAAAATCAGGGGGGCAGGGTTTCATATTATTTTGAAGTAGCCCCGGGCGCCGCCATTGGCTAGCGGACCATCACCTGCTGTTAGCATTCCATTGACTCCCATTCATTTTGGCGTCACTTTGACAGCGAATAACTTTACATCTGAGGCGTTTAAAGACTCCATTTGTCCATTATTTATTTCTAAAGAAATACAAAAATGTATAAAAGGCTCCATTACCTTGTATCTTACGTTATGGCCCCGTAGAAGCAGTTTTTGTAAAAATAGGCTAACGATTGCGTCATAACCACACGGCTCTCTGTCGCACAGTAGAGAGATTACCGTATGGACAGGAGGAGAAGCTCACGGGCAATCGGGGGGACGTGGAGGCAAAATGACAAAGTAATTAATCAGAATACTTGGCAAAAGTTTCTCCTGCTTCTAGCTCTTGGATACCTCCTACTCACACTCTCCGTCTCTGCAAGTTTCGGAAGGGAATGATTCAGATTTCTCTCGGCACAGCTACTAGTAGATAGACGGGTTGCTCACGTCACATCTATGTCGTCAAGCTCAGTTTGAGTCTGCGCAGTACGCTCAGCCATCAGGAAGTTAGTGCTTCTATTTGACTTCACTTGTCTCCGTTGAATCCAATGGGGTCGCTGTGTCCAGTTTATATACTGTCTATGGATAAAATGGGGTAAATGATGTATATGTAAAAAAAAAAAAAAAAAATTATTTAACCCTTTCAGGTCTGTGGTTAAAGTTCCCATGAAATCAAACTTGATTTTTTTGGCTTTTAATATGAATATGTTAGACTTACTGTTATCTATAAGCTAGTGTGCTCCAAAACTCCGCCAAAATGGATCAATGATTCTGATGATGACATCACTCTGCACTTCAGCTTCTCATCAGATTTTCTGTCCAATCAAATGCTCTCTAGAATCTGAAGCTCCGCCCCCTACATTATAAACAGACGCTGAAGCTGCGGCTGAAATCGGTCACTTGTTCACACATTTACTGTTTCCTACATGATGAACGGCACATAGTGCACTATATATATAAAAACTAAACGCTTTTGGCTATTTTTAAAAGGGGGAGGAGCTGCTCGAAATGCCCCGCCCCTTCTTCCTGTTTCAGTGGAAATTACGTCAACACACTGAATAATGCTGTGCGTTTCAAGGCACTTCAGGGGGGCTTTAACATGAATTGAAGTGAAAGCAGAATAAATTACAACAGTAGTCCTAAAATAGGTACTTGCAATGTTCTGCAGATCGTTTTCATAACTGACAGCTCTATTGTCAAGAAAATAACGCCACATTGCAAAACGCTGCATCGATCACTAAAAAAAAGAATTAATTAATGAAGAATTTAATTCTTCTTAAATCATAGCCTAGTTGTGTAAAGACAAACAATTAGTTAGTCGCTGAAAACCTTCCTCTCAGATGAAGCTCTCAAATATCATTTACTGCATCTAATATACACCTTTCTGCTTCAACTTCATGAAAGTGAAGCTGCACTGGTCTTTTCTCCTCTACTGTGACGTATATCCGAGTGAAACGCTTCTGGAACAGGAACAAATGTGGGCGGGGCTTGATTGTGTCCGTGAGGAATTGATTGGATGGTTGTGGTTTGCTATTGGCTGATCTCATGTGAGTGACAGGTTATAGCCCCGCCCTCATCATCAGAGAAGAGAAGAGATGCTGCAAGTTATTCAGACACTTTTAACATTTCTCACATCATCACAGTTTATTCACAATAGTTTAGAAAATGGTAATAAAATATGAGCAGAACTCAGAGTTATGAACTCAGCTGATATTTGACTGGTTTTGTCCGTCCTTCTGTTAGACTGTCTCACACATGAATTATGTTGAATATCTGTCAGCTGTTAAATTTAACTACACAATTAGATGATACCAGTTTAGCTCAACCAATCACCAAGCAATGCTTCATGTTGTTCAGTCTGTGTGTAAAAAGAGCATTAGCAATTAAAGACAAAACACTTCAGCAAAACATGATCAGCCCAAAGTGTCCCAATCATTTTTGATCCCAAATTTTTTTATTAAATTTTTTGGGTGTAATATGTCACAGTTTACTTTGTTTTGCTCTCCTCACTTGCATAAATGAACTATGTCCTGCACACACTAGTAAAATAATATCAAAAATGATATATGGTGTCTGAATAATTTTTGACTGTATATGACACTGATTTAATAAAAAACTTGTATATGAAAATCTATATCTGAAGTAATGCAAGAAATGGCTTTTTAGCCAATACAATTCAGAAACAGGAAAAATGTGCACACAAATATATCAAATCATTGTTTTGACCAATTTAAATTAATAATCAAGTGTTTAAAATGACACTATTTAAAATGTGTGACAACTTGCCCCAACTTGATGTTTATGTAAAAATACCTGTGTCCTTTAATTCAAAAGTCTAATTGTCTCGCTTCCTCATTATTCCGCTCAAATGACACGCTGTCTTTATTTAGTATGCCGTGAACGTGAGCGTAATTTGTTTGGGAAGGTGAGAGAGATGATACACACTCACGCACAGTTCAGCTCTCGGTGTTGCGCATGCAGGACCAAACTAGATATCAAAGAATGTTTTGGAGAAATAAATCATAAAACAGCAAGGCTCAGTGGGTCGCATTCAAATTATGAGTAACAAATCATCTCCTCCCAGTCAGCGGCTGAAATTAGTATTATTGCACATTAATAATGGTGTCTCGATCGGTATGATTATGTATATGGACATCACCCTGTGCTCTTGCTGGAATGCTTTTATCAAATATAATAACACAATACTGTAGCAGAATGGAAATGGCTGTAATAACAGAAAAACACAAGCTTTTCAATCGCAGAGACTATTTCTGGTGTGTGAAAACACCTTTTTTATTGTTCATTTCTCATTATATTGAAGTTCCTGATGTTCACTGACATGTAATTCATGTATTCATGTGTTCCTTAATGTATATTGATATGACTTAAATGCTAATGGGATTTCACTTGTATAATCAATAAGCCAATACTAAAAGTCACTAATGATGTAAAATATAAGAATGTTTATTTAATGGATTGCTAACAAAGTCATTCATATTCACAATTATTTCTTGTTAAATTAATCCAAATCTTTTGTAAGCTTATGATAGGCTGTAACAACTTAATTTACAGCCAAAAGATCATGCAATAGACAGAAACTGATCTGAAAATGAGATCAGAAAAGCTAAATGTTGTTGAAAGCCTGAATTAAAGGAATAGTTTATGTGAAAAATGTGAATCTTACAATGTTCCAAATATGACTTTTTTCTTTGATCACATTATAGGAAATATTCTGAACTGAAGACCATTTTCCATGTTGTTTTCCATGCAGTTACTATGAATCTGCACTGAGGCTCTAAAAATTATGCAAAAGCACTATATAAATGTATAATTTTTTTGTCTGAGAAATAATTGTCAATAATTGTACAATTTAAAAACATTTTTTTTAAATAATTGTCATTTTGAGATGTATTTGTTAGCTTGAATTTCACTCTTGAGAAAAACAATTTTCAATAAAAACATTTTTAAATCAAATTAGTTATTATTATGCCAATTAAATGTAAATGGAATTATGCAGACATTTGTCTAGCTGAGGTTAATTTTATAGAGGGCTTATTACTAAATATTTTTTTCACATTTTTATAATTGCATCAAATAAGCTTTGAAAATGACAAAACAAAAACACTCTGTAAAAATAAGTGATATTTAACTTGATTTATCTTTGTTTTTTCATGTCTCATTTCATATCAAGCTCTTCCCTCACACAGCTGTACTTGGTAAAGTGCACTATTTTTTTTTTTTTTTTTTTTTTTTTTAAACGTTATCATTGGAAAACGGCAGAAAAACGTGAAGAATACCAATAAAATATTGGTTTCTGATCATTTTTAAAAAATAAAATAATTATATTTGGATGATGTATTTCTAGTCTGTCACAGAACAATACAATCTAAACATAAAAAGTTTAATATCAAAAAGAAATAATTGTAAAAAATTCAACCTGAGACATTAATGTGCTTGCATAAAAAAAACAGCCAAACACATGTTGAGTTAAAATAGCCCCATTATGTTTTTGTTTTCTCAAATATGACCTTTCTTAAAGCTGTTTGTGATTGTAAAAGGTCTGAAAAGTTTCACAGATCAAACGGCAGATTAATGGAGTTTTTATCTCCTGAAAGAAAGAAGTGATTCTGAACTGAAACGAGTCGTCAGTAATTCAGTCTCGTCCTGTTGAACTTTTTGTAGCTAATTTGCATAATGCCAGCCTCTGGTGTTGATTGGCTGAACAGCGTCTCTTAGCCCCGCCCTCAAACACTGCAGTTGTAGAAGAGTTTGGATCATGTTGTTCATGTCGAAAAGACGCTGTTTTCAGATCCACTTTGATGCTCTTCAATAGGATGAGGACTCGACCTGGAATTAATACGGAAAAAAACGACGCCATCGCACTGTGTATCAAGTGCTGAGATTCAGATATGCTAATGAGCGTTTGGTTTCCAACACACACTGTAAGCGATAGACCAATCACAACAGACCAATCAGAGCAGAGTGGGCTCGCAGGAAGGAGGGGCTTATAAAGACTGAATCTTCGAATGAACCGTTTCAGACTCTTTGAGAAATTAGGTGATGTGCAATGTATATTATGAGAACATTAAAGTGTTTTTTGAACTTGGATGCATGTAAACATATAAGGAGACTCCAAAACAAAAATGGGAACCTTTAAAATAGACGAACAGGGGCATTTTAATTGTGAAAGTAAAGAAATTCCTAAAGCTGAGGACTGAGATAAGCAATGTGCATTTGTGCATGTTAATGCATTCCAGCTCTGAAACATCTTTTTATGTATTCCTGTTATCGTGAAACAGGAGTTACGCAGGACAACTGGAGGTGACGGACACTAAGAACCGTACAGAGAGATAATTTACAATCCATAAGCTCTGGATCAAATGAAGCATCGTAAACACACTTCTCAATATCTGACAGTGTTCATGATGTGAATGAATAGTTCGTGCACATGTCCGTCATTCTCCTTCACGAAACGAAGTGTGGGAATATTCTCCTTCAGCACAGGACTATTGGCACATGAATCCTAAAGTACAACAGATGCTGGTCTATCAATTATAGGCAGCTGTCCAATCAAATCTGAGTCTGTCTCCATCTGCTCACAGAGATGCAGGACCAAACTCAGAAACTCGATTGTTACAGAGTATTTCTTCCCATTTGCCATTAATATGCAGCTGAAAAAACAAGGACTGCATGAACAAAATTGATTCATTGCTGTACGTCGTCATCCTCCATGTTTTGAGTTAAATATTACTGTCAGATGTCCATCAGATTGGTAGTATAGCTCAGTTAAAAATGATATTTATGTTTCATTGCAGGATCACATGCTGATAAAATGTATTTTAGGAAAGAAACGGATACAGATGCAATTGCAAATGAGCCGATAGTTGTCATACTGTGAAAATATAAAGCTACAAGATAAATGAATGTGGAGATTAATGTTTGAGTTCACAGTCACACTGAGATTTTTGATAATCATGTTCATATAATGAGGAAAACAATATCTCAGTTTCTGTTAATAATTTAATTGGTAACATCATACTCACCTGAATGTTTCAAACTAGTCAAATTAAATGCAGATTGACTGATTTATTACTGAACATGCCTGTTAACAATGGTTAAAGTCAACAAAATACCATAATACACATAAAAAAAAAAAAAAAAATAGGCATATAAACAATTGTCACTCAGAAATTGCAAGTCATTTTCACAAATTATTACACAGAAATGGCAAGTCACAAACTTGAAGAAAGACTGAAATAGTATTTTCTTGTAAAAAAAAAAAAACTCCAATGATCATTTTTACAGTGGAGGTTCACGTTCCTGCTTGTATTGTGAATGATTCATCAAATATAGCTTGGATCTTTTAAATGACTTTTCTTTTCATTGTCATCATTTTAATATGCAAGTTCAACCCCGTTTCCAGAAACGCTGGGACACGTTGTAAAATGCAACAAAGAATCTGAGATTCTTTGAAGAATAGAAGAACATAATCTTTTGTAACATTATAAATTAGGGGTTGCAATAGAAAAATGCAACAATATGTATCTTGGATATAGTGACAATATATATATATTTCGTATAGTTCAGCCAAAATGAAAATGACTGTGTGAGAAAAAAAAAGTGTCAGTACATTAATCTGCTATATAATGTTGAATATAATGTATAATAATGGAATATTTGTGGGCCTGATAATGCCTTATGTTACCAGTTAAAAGTGGCCGTCATTAATTAAAATATATCTAGTCAGTGAAAGAGTGCAAGAATATTCGTCTAAAATAATTCTGTATTTTCATCTTCAGAATCATGAATATTGTTATTCTGGTGTCTCTAATGTCCTGTTCATTGGGTTTCCAGCACCAGGTCCAAGACTATTCATTTACACACACAATGTAATACCAAATTTTGCCTTTTAATTAACAGTTCATTTGTTAACCTTTTATCATATATTTGATCAAATGCGTTCTTGTAGCTCAAATTGTAGAGCGCCGGCGCTTGCAACGCCAAGGTCATGGGTTCGATTCCCAAAGAACTGATAAGAATGTAAATGTGTGCCTTGAAATGCAATGTAAGTCGCTCTGGATAAAAGCATCTGATAAATGCATAAATGTAAATATGTCTTGGAGTATCGTGACATGAGGGTATCGTTACACCTCTAAAATAAATGTCTTTACAGTCTGAACCATTTAACACATAAAGTTGATACTTCAGTGAAACACAACTGAAAGTTTTCCAGAGGCATGAGAGAACCTGGGAGCAACGAAACGTTCCTCAGGAGTGACACAGTTCAGTGGAAGAGCAGATATCTGTGGCTCGGGACCTCAGCGGGAACACGTGTGATCAGTGTGAATGTGAAATCATCATGACCCGTTACACACTCATCCCCCCCAGCACACACACACACACACACACACCGCCTGTGATGAGACTCCTGAAGCTAACAGCACCTCATCAGCGTTCACATAAAGACACAGCGGGTCTGCATTACTTCTGAGGCTCGGTCTGACAATTTTTCACGGTTAAGGATACGTTTCTAAAAGGAGTGTTTTTAAGCCTCGCTTTGGACTGATCCAGTGAGAGGAAAGCTGGAAATATAGTTCATCCAAAGTTTCAAAATTATGTTGTCCTTTACTCACCTTCATGTCGTTCCAAAATCCAAACCGGTGTGACTTTCCTTCTTCTAAATTAGGAACTATAAAGAAGATATTTTGAAAAAAGTTTTGCACTTTTAGTGCACATAAAATATATTTTTTCACACCTGTACATAAAGATAATGAATAAAATGTCACTTAAGTGTACTAAAAGAGAGGACTTTCATGACTATGTCTTAAAGTCCCCCTGTAGTCAATAATATTATCCCTTAAAACTCATCTTTGATCACCAAAATTACATATTTAAACGTTATTTTTCCTTCTTCATGCCTTAAAATATCTTGACTGTAACTCGACAACCCTTGCCTCATTTAGTATGAATATGCAAATTCACCCCGCCTCCACTCACTCACTCAGCTCAGAGATCCACTGGTTGACGATCACACGTTGATCTGATTGGTTACAAGGTAGTTTGTGACGTCAGAAACACCAGCGATTTCAAAGCGTGTGTTTGAGACTGTCTTTGGTTCACTGCAGTTTTAAGGAGGAAATACTCAGCAATGCTGTCGACTTATGAATTTACACATGCTTTGTCTTAAAGCAGATTAAAAACACCACATAGACACATAAACTACATTAAACGCTGGATTTACACCACAGGGGGACTTTAAAAAGTGTACTTTGTAATGTCAAATTGGAAAATTTATTTTAAAGAACATTTTAAATCATTGTATTAATAATCTTTTCTAAATGTGTTGACTAATAAAATGACGTGCATGTAAAGTACTTGATTATACATTTAAATGTAGTGTGTTATTCGATATCACCTTTAAAATGTATATTTTTTTAAATGTAATCAATTGCATTTTATTCATTACAAATAAACACAACTATATTTATATACATTACATGCAGTTTTCAATAGAAATGACATGTTTTTGCTTAGTTTAACCATATTTCACAATAGAAAGACAATAGAAGTTATGACATATAAGACATAATAATAATATTAGACAGAAGTTATGAAATTACTTATAAAGATGTACTGCAGTCCTTCTTATGCGAGTCAAAAAAGCACTTCACGGTTCAGCTAATTGCATTTAATATAAATTTAAACAATAATCCATTTTCATTTAATTGCAATTAACCTGCAATCAAGTCCTTTGCATTCAGCTGGCACTTAAGTGTATTACAATAATAACTACTCTTTTTGAAAGTTTGATGAAGTGTTATATTTTTCATTTCATATTTAAAAAATCTTTTGCATTGGGAAAAAAAGTCATGACATGAGGATGAGTAAATGATGACAGAACGTCCATTTTGGGGTGAAATGTCCAGATGAGATGGTGCTGTTTCTATATTTGATGGTTGCAGTGATCATAGAGAGTGTAGGTCGACGAAAGGCAAATTATTTAACAGCAATGGGACAGAATCAAAGTCCTGGATGTATTTCTGACACCTTCGGAAAGCAACATCCACATAAATGGAAAGCAACTTCAAAAACTTGCAAGCATTCAATCTAATAAAACATCATAAATTCTGATTGAATGAGCATTTGAAGCTGATTTACAAACACCATCGAGTTATCAATATATATTTGGCAGCTGTATAACTTTAGGTTGCTTATGTTAATCGTATGGTTGAAATATATAACTTGGTAGACAAAATGTTTAATATATCAATACACTGACATGATAATTTTATGAAAGCATAAAATTCATAAAAATGTCATTTTATGAAAGCATAAAACATAAAAGCATAAGCATAAAACATTTAATCTGTTTACAGCACATGCATACGTTTAAAGCGTTTACAATGCAATTTAAACCGCCTGTTATTACTCTAATTATAAGCATAATCACATTAGCATAGTCACAGTATTCGGTTTACATGAGCTCATCGCAGCGCTGCCTTAATCGCATTATAAGTGTGTGTGTGAACGGGTGTAAGTGTGTGTCCAGAGTCCACTGAGAACTGCTGCACACAGTGACTCGAGGCCAAACGCATGTGTACATGAGCTCTGGTGCTGAGAGAAGCTCTGGGAACGTCAAAGATGCTTGACAAAGTGCATTACTGAGGACACGTCAGCTGGAGATCCGGGAGGAAACGATGCATGAGTGCAAAAACTGCAGAATCAAGAGTTCAGGGATTCCTTCAGGAGTTCTGCAATAGAGCATGGTGAATATTCCAGAGATACTTGATGCACCATCATCCTATATACAATTTAAATGCACAGTATAAGTACTTTTGACACATTGATTGACAGTAAAGTCATTTATAATGCTGTAAATTCTTTAAATAAATGCTGTTCTTTTGAACTTCATCAGAGAATCCTGGAAAATCAAATGTGTCACGGTTTCCACAAATAAATAACTGAAGCAGCAGCACGACTGTTTTCAACACTTATAATAATCATAAATGTTTCTTGAGCATCAAATAATCATATTAGAATGATTTCTGAAGGATCATGTGACACTGAAGACTGGAGTAATGATGCTGAAAATTCAGCTTTGATCACAGGAATAAATTACATTTTACGATGTATTCACATAAATACAGTAAAAATTGTGAAATATTATTACAATTTCAAATAGCTGTTTTCTATGATCTAATAAATGCAGCATTGGTGAGCAGAAGAGACTTCTGTAGAAGAAAAATCTTAATGACCCCAAACTTTAGAACGGTAGTGTATTTTATGATAATTACATGACAAATGAGGACAGTCATATCAAATCACGTGTAAGGTCAAAGGTCACCATGCATTTAACATCACACCCTGACCACTGAGCAAGCACCACACCATCAGAGCATACAATTATAAATCTGGAAATGACTTAATATGACTTTTTTTTTCTTTTTATTACTTACAGTTAGTTATTCAGAATAAGTTTATCCAAAAACACTGATCGCATTACCCTTACTAAAACAGTCTGTTATTTTAGGAGAACTTAATTTAGAGAGTTAAATTGTGCCTAATTCAAATACAGTGATATTGCATTCATTGAGCTTAATGCATGGATTTATATATTCGTGCAGGAATACTTCTATCCTAACAGATAACTTTATGAATAGCATGTTTGGATGTTTCCTAGTGTAGCTTTCAAATAAACCTGGCGTTGTACACTAATATTGTTGGCTCTATTCAATCAATTCAATCAATTCAAATTTATTAAGCCATTTCAACTAAGTTGATAGGAATTTGTCTTGGTATGCTCACATACAGCTTAATTGACATAATACACTGACATTACAACATGTACCACGCATACTACACAACAACAACAAATACACTGACATAAAAGCCTCATATTGCACATGAGATGGATTAGCAGAATGACCAGATGAAGGGTGCTTGAAAACAGAACCTCATAAAAACATTCTGAGAGTAACCTGATATAAAGCATTCAGTATCCTAGCCTCAGACCATGTTTAGGTGACGTATGGCCTGAGGGTAGGTACTGTCTCTAAAGCGTGATGTTCTGCTGGTAATGCTTCTATATCTCTTGCCTGATGGCAAAATATTAAATAAATAATTTGCTGGGTGGGAGAAGTCAGTGGTGATGTTTCTTGCCTTCTTAATGATTATAGTGTTGAAATGTGAAGCTATGGAGGGCATACTACAGCCAATGATCTTAGATGCTCTGCTCACTACTTTCTCAAGCTGTTGCTTGCCTTGACTGGTTGCATTACCATACCAGGACAGGATAGAGAATGTTAGCACGCCTTCTATGGCGGCTCGGTAAAAGTGAGTCATGCATTTCTGGCTGACTCCGAATTTCCGTAACTGACGGAGGAAATAAAGTCTCTGATGGGCTTTGTTTGCGATGAGACTGATGTTCAGGTCCTATGAGAGCGACTGGTGAATGGTGGTGCCCAAGAAACGGAAGGACGAGACCCTCTCAACAACCTGATCATTGATGGAGAGGGAAAGGTGTTGAACAGTCTTCCTTCTAAAATCTACAATCATTTCTTTTGTTTTAGTTGTATTGAGGATTAAGTTATTGGCCTCGCACCACTTCACCAGCCGCTCAACCTCTTCCCGATAGTCAGTCTCATCACCATCACAGATAAGGCCTAATATGGTTGTATCATCTGCGAATTTTAACAG
>NC_138727.1:2223384-2310884 GCF_965113295.1 Leuciscus leuciscus
GTGATAAAACCAGCCTCGTTTTTTTTTTTTTTTTTTTTTTGCTCTTCCTCTCTGTCTGAACGGAGAAAAAGCTGGCGTTGTGGTATCAGCTGTAGAGGACGACAGAAAGAGAAGAGTTGCGCGTTCTGAAGTCAGGTGATAGATGATGTGTTCCTCATTGAAACGCTGACAGTGATGGAGCTTAATGTCAGTGTGGCCCCATTGTGAGCGTGATAAAGGGCCGACGCATTGGCAGGCGTTCAGTGTGATTAGCACGTATCCTTCTCCGCCTGCCTCTGTTTCTCGTGTTGAAAAAGCCTTCAAAAACCTGTCATTTTGAGGCAGCTTGAGAAAGCTTCAGTGGATTTCCACACACAGAGATGTTTTCGCCACTGAACGCAACTGCAAAAATGCATTTTTCAATGAAACACCCATTCAGGAGTGTGTTTTCGAAAGCATCGTTGGTCGCAAGTTCCGTCATTATCAGCAGTTCAACGAGTCAGTGTTTCCCGAAACCATCGTTCCAACGAACATTCGCAAACAGCGTCGCAAAGTTGTGTGTTTGGATCGACAGATCTCGACCTGTGGTTAGAAGAATAGTTTCTAGTTTGCATGACATGTGGACTCAATAAACCCTTATCTTGAGCAAAATAATCAAGCTGGCATTCAGTACAACCTGTCTCTTTTATTTAGAATACATACAAATGTCATTTACGTCTTTGAGTTTGTCAAGAGATTTAAAGCGTCGTTTTTGAAGAGTGTGCATGTGTGAACGTGCTCTAGTGCGTAAGAACGAGCCTATGATTGAATCTGGAAATAAAGCAAAATAACTGAGAAAAATCTGAAATAGTCCTCAGATGCCATGTCTGTAATTTATAGCAAAAAGTCTAGTAATAATTCGATCTCAAACGATTCATTCAAAGAAGTTATTACACCACCAAGTTCGTGACATCATTAACCAATGTGGTTGAACGACAAATTTGCGACAGTATGGTTTCGGGAAACAGTCGTGACAAGCTAGATGATTTCTTCAATGATGCATAACGGTGGTTAAAGGGATAGTTCACTTTGAAATTAATTTTTGGTATGTTTGAGCTTACCTCAAGGGCATCCAAGATGTAGGTGTCTTTTTTTCCGCAGTAGTTTCAATTTTGATATTTTTAGGTCAAACCGTTCTTGTCTGTCAGTCATATAATGCAGGTCGATGGTCACTGTCTCAAAGAACATGCACAGAGTCCAAATTAAAACAATTCCCCGTCGTCCAAATTAAACAATTCCCCATCGTAAGTACACATTGATGGCCCAAGACACGAAACGAGTGGTTTGTGTGAGAAAACGAACAGTATTTATATCGTTAATTGGCTACGGGTTCGCAGTAGCCAATGCGACATCTAGTGTATAGACCCGCCCGCGATCTCAGATCATTTGGACATGGCTGTGTTCAAGAGGTAAAAACGATATAAATACTGTTCGTTTTCTCACACAAACCGCTCGTTTCGTGTCTTAGGCCATCAATGTGTACTTACGATGGGGAATTGTTTAATTTGGACGACGGGGAATTGTTTTAATTTGGACTCTGTGCTTGTGTTTTGAGATAATGACCATAGACCTGCATTATATGACTGACAGACAAGAACGGTTTGACCTAAAAATATCAAAATTGAAACTACTGCGGAAAAAAAGACACCTACATCTTGGATGCCCTTGAGGTAAGCTAAAACATACCAAAATTTAATTTCAAAGTGAACTATCCCTTTAAGCATTGAATTACACCGTTGTACGTGAAACTCACCGCAGACTATCAGATCATCCCAAGTTCACAGCATTGATGGAGTCAGTGTTGCCGTACACTCAAGCAAACAGGCCTGAGTTTCCCAAAAGCATCATGAGTAGAAGAGATCATTGGTTCATGAATGTGTGAAACAGCAGCATCAGACGCAGCTCTGATCAGTGTTTAATGCTCTTACCAAACATAGACTATCCCAAATCACATATTCTAAATACACTTTATAAAAAGCTGGGTTGTTTCAACCCAAATTTGGGTCAAATATGGATAAACCCAGCCTTTGGGTTACATTTTTAAATGAACATTTTCAATGGTTGTGTTTGTCCATATTTGACCCAAATTTGGGTTAAAACAACCCTGCATTTTTTTTAGAGTGTAGTACTGTATGCAGGATCAGAGTTGGGTTTTAAATGTCATAAAATGTCAATAAGAGAACCATTAGAAACCTTCTGTTGTTGAGGGCAATGCAGTGGATATAATCCAGTAATATTATCATCTGGGATGCACTATAATTCTAATCCTGTGTGCTATTTAGAGCGTATAGTATGCAAACGGAGATGTTCACAGTGTTCAGCGTGAGAAGTCATCTGAGCAAGAGACATCCGGGGTTCCTGTCAAAACAAACACACATGATCATCAAGTGGCGTAACAAGAACAGCTGGTCCTCATTGATGCACATCGGAGAATCTGGAAATTCTCCATGGCAGAGAGTGTATGGGTCACATGGCACACGGGAACCTCGTGCTTCAACACTCTTAAATATAAAGGTTCTGTATTGGCATCGATGGTTCAATTAAGAACCTTTAACATTCTGGAATCTTTTAATTGCACTGTAGGTTCTAAAAAGGTTCTTTAGATTCTTAAAATCTAAAGAATCTTAAAAGAAAAGGGGTTCTTTTAAGAACTGTTCGCTGAAAGGTTCTTTGTGGAACCAAAGATTATTCTTCTATGGCATCACTTCAAAACTCCCTTTACTTTTAATAGTGAACAATAGTGTGTGTGTGTGTGTGTGTGTGTGTGTGTGTGTGTGTGTGTGTGTGTGTGTACTTGTACAACTATCTTTGTGAGGACCAGTTTGAGTTTTCGAGCACTGGTGTGAGGAAAAAGAGAGCAGGCATGAAAACAGGTCAGGGGTAAAAAAGGTGAGAAGGATGCGGCAGCAAAAAATCCAATCCAATCAACTTATATATATATATATATATATATATATATATATATATATATATATATAGTGCTTTTTAATGTTAAATTCATCAATCTGGTGAAAACTAAACAAAGAAAAATTATTTTAGTTACAGTGTCTGTCTACATTACTACTACATAATAATAGTTATAATATTAATCCCATGATAATAGCCATATATTGTAAAACAAATGCACTGAAAAATAAAGGAAACTTTCATAATTAGTTTTGTACTAATTTCTATACTTGAAAGAGTATATTTCTATACTTCACAAGGTGTGATTGGGCTAGCCCAGTGTCAATCAAGAAAAGAACCAAATGGGCCGCTGATCTACGTGTTTCATGGGGTGTCAGAAAAAAAAAAAAAACTAACGCCGACTTTTTATTGACCAATGCATTAATAACGCACTAACGCAGCGCCGCCGATGTACGAGTTTTATGGGCCGTTAAGACAAAAAACGAAACAAAAAAGTATGAGATGTATCGGCCCAAAAAGCACGTCGGCCCACCGGGAATCTCCCGGTAGTCCCGATGGCATTAGCCTACATGCCTGGACGTCACACAAAACAAAATACTACCTGTAGCCTTTCACCATCCACTTATTTAGCTGCTGTTGCATCAATTGACATGCCATCTCCTTTCCTCTCTTTCTTTTTCTATGTTTAGCCCCCGACAGCTTTTTTGCATTATCCATCTTTTTCGACGACAACTCACTACTCGTTCCTGCTCGCTCAGCACTCACGGCGCCCGCGCCCGCTCGCGATATTATCCCGCCCTCTTCTATGTCAAAATCAAAAATAATGACATTGGCAACATCGCTGTCTGTATCTGACAGGACAGTTAACATTGTAAGCTAACTTACCTCAGGCTTGCTTTCCGACGTGCGGTTCTTTGTTCGGCAGTGTGTCATCAGACTCGCGGTGTTAAAGACTTTGAAAACAATTCTGCCCTACTCTGACTCGGATTGGCTGTCAGGTTTTGGCATTAGGAATGATGATTGGTTTTTTAAAGCTGATAAGTTTATGGTAACTATAGACAGAGAATGTCTAATATGGCGAGAAGTTTCACTCTCACTACACTTCCGGCTTTTGAACTGGTTGCAGTTCCACTCTGATTCCATATGAGGGCGCTCACAGGACGAGTGCAGAATGAATGGAGGTCAATGGCGGTATACCCCTCAAAATCCACTTTTCTCAGGATATAATTTTTTGTCTAGTAATTTGAATGTTGTATTCGAAAGGAGATGCAAAGAAATTACACATTGCTGGGTGTTAGATTTTTTAGAGTCACTTATTTGCTTTAAAAAAGTCTTTCAAAATGTCAGTGACGTCAGAATGCTGACGTCATTAGCAGAATGCTAGCGTGTTATGGGCAACAACAACTCAACCTGTAAGAAATCAAAACGACATAAGTACTCGTTCATTCAACTTTCGACCTAAAACCCATGTTGAACTTGCAAAATCTACAATCACATCTGAGATTTCTCAACGGCAATCGGGTGAAAGAGACAAATTTAGCCGTCTAGCCCCATTGACTCCCATTCATTTTGCACTCATGGCAAGCGCCCCCAGTGGAACTCTGGTGGTACTACAACCAAAATTCGGTACAATAGGGCTTAATAGGGAGTGGACAGGCTCTCCGTAGACGGGCTCTGCTATAGAGATATAGCGGGTAAATGCTGGCCACGACCACGACACCCCCCCCCTCCCCCCCATAAATATTTTCTCATCGGATCTGCACAAATCACGTAGGTGACCCATTTTGGTTTTAAAACGGCGAATTTCGCCGAAAGGTGAGGAGTTTTCATGCCTGAGAGAGTAAAGTGAGGACATTTTGGCCGGTCCTCACTTTCTGAGAGCCTTTAAAGGCCTGTTTGAGGGTCAAGACTTGGTTTTAGGGATAAGGTTATAATGAGGTTAAGGGTCGGTTTAGGGTCAGGGGTCGGGTTAGGCACTTAGTTGTGATGGGTAAGGTTAGGGTAAGCGGCTAGAGATTGCATTGTGTCAATGAATGTCCTCAAAAAGATAGATGTACAAGAATGTGTGTGTGTGTGTGTTCACACAGCAAGTGCAACAAAAATCATCGTGTCAAACCCTTCGTCATAAGTGTCGATAATTTTGACCAAATAGCACAAATACATTTTTTTTTTTTTTTTTTTTTGCTGATGTCTACAGGCAGCGCTCAAGGTTTTAGGAAATGCAAAAGATTTAAAAAAAAATTGTTGTGTTCTCAAAAATATTAAGACAGGCTATACAAATGCTGTCAAGGAGCATATGAACAGCAGTATCAGAGTGACTGCAGGCTGTTATTATTAATAACTAATAAATCCCACTGGAGTAACACATCTTTATAGTGGTAGAGGAATCTCCCAATGGGATTAACAGTTAGCGGCGGGTGACGGTGAGGGGGTGTCAAGCGTTAATTTCCCTGGAAGTTCATTCAAGACGCCTGGTTTATGTCTTACAGTGGGAAAATATCACGGTATTTTCTCTTAGCATTCTTTCATCATAACTGGTAGACATGTATAGCCAGCAGGATATTAACTTTTAAGTGCATTGCTGTATAGTTGCATGATATTCTCATTTCTAGGTATGGCTCGGGTCCCGTTCAAAATAAATCTGTGGGATTTATAATTCAATATAGAGCTTTTTTTTTTCTTTTTTTTTACCTGTTTTATGCATCAAGTGAAAATAGCAAGTTGCACATTGCAAAGTTCACCACAATAGAAGAAGCGACGCTTGCCTTCGCACGAGAAAAAGGATTTCATGGAATTAAAGTGCTTTGGGAAATCAAAGACTGTGGAGTGGTGAAGTCTCGGTGTCGATAATCTAGTTGACATTGTAAGCACATACAGTCGGATCTGTCAGCGGGAGCATCTCGACTTCAGGCCACCATTCGTGAGTTTAAAGGGCAGATTTATGAGCTTTATCTAAACCTATATGAGCACTACTGGAAATAACATTCACACTCAGTGTCTCCATACAGATATCGCAGCTGATTCATGGAAAAATCCCCTAATATAACGAATAACAGGACATATAGTAAAATATAAGTCACAAATATTTATTTTAACAACTTTATTTTCTAATATAGTGCCAGAAATGTGTCATAATGTTCTCTTCCCTCTTTGTCCTTTGAAATCATGATTGTTTCATTTTTCACGGTCCATTCTGTGCATGAGCGTTTGTATAAAGTATTTCATTGAGTTATTACTGAGAACATCATATGCTGTATAATGACTCCAACACAATGTCTCCAATATTTACTGATAATATAATCTAGTATCAAAACAAAGACAGAGAAATAAGGCCAGTAAGTTGTTCCTGGGTTTACTTTATATAATGTGCAGAATTCTCCTCCAGTGGAATCTGGAAGCGCGTCAGTCTCAGACTAACAAATTATGACTTGCCACTGATATTAAGGGGAAATTTGACATGTGATATAATTAAAGGTTCTATTAGAGGTTTGCAGGGATGGAAAATAACCACCTTTTCATTCATATCACAGCTCGTGCTGACAGCCGGTTTTGACAAACGTGAAAATTATGAAGCTGGGGGAAAAAATGAAAGGAATTTTGTAAAATAAACAATTCATAATATTTACTTGATATCAATAAATGACGGAATAGCATCGTTTTTAGTTTTTTTCCTAAGAGATATTAAATATTTCTTTAATATTGTGCAAAAAGCTAAATAAAGAAACCTCAGATTGTGTTCAGGTTCAATCAGAATGATAATTTAAAATCAGATCCTGCGTCAAGTGATCCGAGCTGCTTCACATTCATTTCATAACTCTACATGGCAGCTATTGATTAATTTGTGTCTGTTTTTATTTCTCCACATGAATTTGATGAGAAACGTCCAGGCTATATAGATTCTTCAGTCATGCGTCGGCTTCATGAACTTTTCTTCCCCCGGTCTTGCAGTGAGCGTGGAGAATCCTATACGTCTGACCTATGGCTTTATCTCAGGCAATGAAGAAAACATGTTGTGATATTGATCGGCGAGCGGTTGTGTGGTCTGATCTGATGACAGCTGTTGCTTTCCTCCGAGCTGGAGAACAACTGATGCCGTTTCGATGCTGTTCGCCACGACAAACAATATTATTAATGCTCGTATAAATGCTCATGTGTTACAGACATGAATGCGTCTTGAGGAGGAGTGTGACATTACTGTTGTCGGCGATCAGGTGTGCATTTCTTCAAAACAAATCAATTACATTAGACAAGAATATCATAGACCAGAAACTCCCAGCAAGCAATAGCCATCATTTCACGGTCTAGGTTAACTATAGACCCGATATAGTCCGGCTATGAGGACAAAATAACCTTGAATTTGGTTACATGTCGTTTTTGCCAAAATAACTTGCGAGATGTACGATAATCCATCATGTAAGCAAAGTCAACAGTGATTACAAGGTGTTTGGTTTCATTTCTTCACTCATTATTATCTAATTGATGACTAGTCTAATCTTGTGCGCTGGTTTAGACGTCTATTAAATTTTCACTGACAGCCCAAATTTTGCTTTGTTTTAGCCTAGACATCAGGGGCCGGTTTCACAAAGCTATTTTAGACGGGTCTATAGTGTTAGACAAGTCTAAAATGTGCTCATAGACTAGTCTAATGCAAGTTAGACTGTTTCATAAAAATAAAGACTGACTTAATTTAGACCAAAAACATTAGGCACCTTGCCCCAGGCTAACTTAACCCCAGGCTAACTTAACCCCAGGCTAACTTAGGTCTAAGAATTACCTCGGCAACCAGCAGTAACAATCAGTTACATTACAAACAGCCAAAAGAAAAGGGAAAATGGCTCATCATTTAAACATTTCTTCTTGTTACTACATTCTACGCTAAATTTCCCAAGTAAAATGTCCTTGTAACTGTTACACTCAGTGGTGTAGTCTACGTGATACGCAGGTATACGCCGTATACCCACTAGAAAAGGCCAAGGATTTCCGTATACCCACTTAAAAAATCGTGAGGATACGTAACAACTTCGTTTTGTGTCAGAACTTTCACTTTCATTCATAAATTCACCCCGTCTGTGTTTGCGAAGCGACACCGAATCGCGGAATCCAGTCACAATTGGAGCATGCTAAGCAGAACGTCACGGAATTTGGCTATTTTTGAATGAATAAATCAAATCTCGGTATAGACTAGTGTCTGTGAATATTAAAGTTAAAAGAGACTGCAATGAGCGCTCAATGTGTGCTCCACTACACACACACACACACACACACACACACACACACACACACACACACACACACACTGAAGCACGCGTGACTCACGCTCGTGGTGTTTTCAGCGTTTCACTGTATTGAGACATGATGTAGGATACACATGTGCACTTCATCACAGAGCTGCTGTGAGAGTCACTCACTTCACGAGAATTTCACCATTTCATTTGATAAAACTTTCGTCATTCATTCGTATCGTATACAGACAGAAACTGTAATGTCTTTACGACAACCTGTCATAATAAAAGTTCGGTATAACTTGAAGAAATTATAACAGAAATATATTACTATTGCACAGTAGAGTATACTTCAAGTAGGCCTAATAATAATAATAGTTTATTAAAACACACAGAAACTCAAATGTCTACAACCCACCAAAATAAAAGTTCGGTCTAACTCAAAGAAATTAGAAAGAAATTGCACAGTAAAATGAATTTTAAAATAATAATAATAATAAAAAAATCTATTAAAACGTTATTTTAAGGGAATAAGTTTTCATACATGTTTTAATTTAAACAGTAGACTTGCCCAAACAATAACACCATTTTTATTCAAAAACACCATTTCTAAAAGTAAATTTGTATTTGTGCCTATAATGTTAACTTTTTTTTTTTTTTTTTGTGGAAAATTGTCAGCTGATAAAACCTGTGCTTCAGGGACCATATTCATATAACATCTAAGGCTAAATGTAGCTCATAACTGGCTGAGTTAGATGGTGATTAACACTAAACAGTATAAAATCAGTCCAGTCTCCCCAGCTGTAAATGTCATTGGCTGTTACAGTCTTGTGTTGCTTATAATAAATGTACATGTTGATAACACTTAATATTTCATAATGCTCTCAATTACATGTCGATGCATATGTATGCATTAGTGAGTGTGGTGGTGATTGGGTGACGCTCTGGGATGGGTGAGTATGAGGCGCGGGGGGGGGGGGGGTGTATACTGTAATATATTACAGTATACTCACTACAAAAAACTAGACTACACCAATGGTTATACTCCTCCAACAAACACATATCTTCCACTGGGGTAAACTGCACTGAGCGGCTGAATGCGCTAATACTCGATCCGCCATGTTTTTTGTTTTGAAAAGTGTCTTATTTTACCCAGAATGCATTGCAGTGTAGTCCTACTTAAGATAGTCAGAGTCTTAAGTGCTTTGTGCTACGGTCTGATTTAGATGTCTATCTGAAGTCTGACTATCTACTATATCTAAGCCATAGTCTATCTTTGTGAAACCAGTCCCCCCCCCCCCCCCGGGCTGTGTTTGGATGCTATAAGACGTCTTTTAAATGCTAAATTGCTTGCTGGGAATACTGTATACAAATCATTCAAGACTCATTGCAACAGCACATAAATGTAAAAAAAAAAAAAAACACTCCAACCACAAATAGTCTGCATTGCAGAAGCAAACATCACTCATGTGCTTCAGAACACACGCACACATCTATGTTTTGCTGCGATTGCCACTATTAAGCCGTGCAGCTTAACTTCATTGCTCATTGCGTCAGGGTTTTCCAGGTATTATAAAGCGCTCGTGAAACAAAACCAACACCCCGAATCCCGGTTTTGAAATCGTGAGGTTGAACGGGCGGTTGTCAGATTTTAGTTTCCCCTGTTGGGCTGTTTCTGAACGCTCTTGTGCGTGTGATCTGGAGGTGTGTGGGACCGTGAGGGTTCATGTGTGATTCTCTGGCGTCTTTAATGACAGTGGGAAGCCCATCAGAAGAAGAGAGACCTGTTGGGCCTGAGGCGGATCTCTCACTACAAACATCTCCATCACACCGGCTCTCTTACATGTGCTGTCACACTCCACAGCTCCTCTGCATGCAATTACAATACAGAAAGCAGGAGGTGCATTTGATGAAAACCGCCACGCTTTTCAGCTCGTATTTCAACCTTAAATCCCAAGAAAAAGCAAGAAACAGTATTTTGCTTGAAGAAAATGAAGCTTGTTTTCAGCACGTTATTCAGATTTTTTTAATTGTGACATTGACAATTAAACACATTTGTGTCAAATGCATAATGCAAAATAAATAAATAAATAAAACTGCAATTGAATTGAATTGAAAGGCCATAAACTTTGCGTTCGCTCCAGAAAACTCCCAAATACAATGTTTCTCGGTGGAAGGCAAAACATTTCAGAGAGAACACAAAAGCATTGACAAATAATTATTCCTCCTTTCTCATATTTTTTACCTTCGTCGTGTCCCTTTAGGAGCTCCGTATACATTTGTAAATTACATAAAGTACACTGACAAAAACTCGTTTTTGCACTGAGATTTTTCAATGAACTCACACATGAAATGCAGAGAAAATTAAGTTAATAAATACAATTTAACAATTTACAATTCTCAATTTTACTTTTTTAGTGTCTACATCGGTTCGGTTTCCGGCCGGCACCTCGTGGAGGTGGTGATGGGATTTTGCCGGCCGATGATTAATTTGATCGGGCTAACGGTGAGGGTGGTCAGTGACAGACGGTGTGACGCGTCGGCTGATTGAAACTTCCTGTCGCATCAAAATTGCAATGCTTAAACGACATTTGGATCTGAATGCTAGGGCGTCCCCCATAGGTGACGCGTGCCGTCCTCGCCCAAACGGCGCGAAAAGTGGACGTGGGCTACCTGCCCAAGGACGCGGCAAGCTGAAACGGCTAGTCCAACATCTACGATTTGCAACCCTCAATATTGGCACGCTTACTGGAAGAACCCGTGAATTGGCTGATTCATTGAGAACCCGGCGTGTTGATATCGCCTGCATACAAGAAACAAAATGGAAAGGCGCCAAAGCGAGAGACATTGGAGAAGGGTACAAGCTCTACTACTATGGAGTGACAAACAACCGAAATGGAGTGGCGACCATAGTCAGCGAGAAGTTGCGCAACAATGTCGTTGAGGTCAACCGCATCTCGGATCGCCTCATGTCAATTATGATCGACACTGGGTCGGTGATCCTGAGGGTGGTCTCCTGCTATGCACCCCAGTCCGGATGCACTGAAGCCGAGAAGGAGGAATTCTGGTGTCAGTTCGACGATCATGTTCGATCAATCAACATCAATGAGCATCTCCTGATCGGCGGCGACCTCAATGGCCATGTTGGGACTGCGCGAGAAGGGTACGAGCAGGTACACGGCGGACAAGGCTATGGGACCCGAAATGAAGGGGGCGGTCAAATTCTCAATTGCGCAGAGGCTCACGATCTGGTAATTGTCAACACGTTCTTCAAGAAACGTGACTCCCATCTCGCCACCTACACCAGCGGTGGACGATCGACCCAGATTGACTATTGGCTTATCCGACGCCGCGACTTCAAGCTGGTCAGGGATGCCAAGGTGATCCCATCTGAGACAATTGCCTCCCAACACCGGCTACTAGTCCTTGACCTCCGGCTGAACTCCGGCCTCCGACCCCGCACTCGACTTACTGGTCCTGAGAAGATCAAGTGGTGGCGCTTGCCTGAGAAGACAACACAACTGGCTGCCGCGCTCAACACATATATCGCCGCCATTGACGGTGACCAGCCTGTGGAAACACTCTGGGTAAACATGTCTAAGATGATCCGTGACGTGGCGGAAGAGTGCCTCGGTGTGACCAAGCCAGGGCGACAATTCATAGACAAGCAGGTCTGGTGGTGGACCGACGAGGTACAGGAAGCTACGAAGGCAAAGAAGGCTGCATTCAAGTTATGGCGTGTCTCGCGGGTGGCCGATGATTGGCATGAGTATAGACGACAGAAGTCGATAGCGAAGAAGGTGGTGGCTACCGCAAAGGCCCGACACCACGCCGAGCTTTATGCACAGCTCGACACGCCTGAAGGAGCCAACCGAATCTACAAACTCGCAAATGCTCGCCATTGCTCGACACTGGATATTGGTCAAGTAATGAATATCAAAGACTCCAACCATCAAGTCCTTCGTGATCCACCCGCCATTTTGCAACGCTGGAAAGAGTATTTTGACTCGATTTGCAACATGGAATTCCCGCATCCACTGATCACAAGCAGCGCCCCCATTCTCGGGCCGGTACCGCAGATCAGCCTTGCAGAGGTCGAGTTTGCAGTGAAAAAGATGAAGAAAGGAAAGGCCCCGGGACCCGATAACATTCCCGCTGAGGCGTGGAAGTTACTCGGACACCGAGGCACTGAAGTTCTTGCCCGACTGTTTAATAAGATCATTGATGAGGGTACCATTCCCTCAACATGGGCCACCAGCGTAACGGTCCCGATCTGGAAAGGCAAAGGCGACGTCAGCGAATGCAATACCTACCGCCCAATTCGCCTGCTCTGCCATGCCATAAAGATATTTGAGCGTGTAATTGACACCCGCCTCCGGAAGATCGTTTCCATCAGTCTAAATCAGTGCGGATTTGTTAGAGGAAGCGGCACTACTGATGCGATCCACTTCGTTAGGCTGCTGCTAGAGAGGCACCGGGAGAAGAACCAGCAAGTACACATGGCCTTTCTCGACCTCGAGAAGGCATTTGACCGTGTGCCCCGGGATCTTATCTGGCATTCCCTCCGCTCTCACGGTGCCCCTGAAGAGTACGTACGATGGATCCAGCTTCTCTATACCAACACCACCAGCGCCGTCCGATGCCCTGCAGGCCTGTCCAAAACATTTCCGACCACCGTTGGCGTGCACCAGGGATCCGCCCTCTCCCCGCTTCTTTTTATCCTTTGCATGGATACTGCCACGGGGGATATTCAGGTGTCTCAGCCCTGGTCACTTTTATTCGCCGACGATATCTTCCAAGCTGACAAAACTCGTTGTGGGCTTGAACGTCAAGTGCAAGGCTGGAATGAGAGGTTAGATGCGCACGGACTGCGCCTTAACATCAAAAAGACCGAGTATATGGAGTGCGGAACCCAGAGCGACGGGACAATCAGAGTTGGAGGGCAGCCATTAAACAAAGTCACCGAATTTAAATATCTTGGTTCTCTAATCCGGAGCGATGGTGACTCTCTTCCTGACGCCCGAGCCCGAGTCAACACAGCATGGCTCAAATGGAGACAAGTCACAGGCATTCTCTGTGATCACCGAATGCCCATATCACTCAAGGGCAAGATTTATAAAACCGTTGTACGCCCGGTCGCGTTGTACGGTTCCGAGTGTTGGCCAGCCACCACCAAACATGAGCAGTCCCTCCATGTTATGGAGATGAAGATGCTCCGCTGGTCCCTCGGCCTCACGCGATTCGACCGCGTCATGAACGAAGATGTCCGAAGGCGCATGGGCGTGGTGCCCATAGTCCATAAGATGCGTGAAGCCCGACTCCGCTGGTATGGCCATGTCATCAGAAGTGGCGATGAGACAGTGGTGAAAACAGCGTATAATCTATCACCACCCGGGCGACGACCGCGTGGCCGGCCGAAGAAGCGGTGGCTCGATCGTCTGGCGGAGGATATGCGCGCAGTAAATATCATCACTGATGATGCCCTGGACCGAGCCAAGTGGCGAAAAGCATGCAAACAAGCGGACCCTATACAAATATGGGATACACGCTAGGACAGAGAGAGTGTCTACACAAAATCACAGTTATCTTAATTTTAGACACATTTTTTAGTTTGTCAGCACTTACCACTGCACTGACATTAGCATCAAACACCAGATTCCCCATTTAACAATCCCAAGTGTCAACATAACCGCATAAGCTTTTACTCAAACATGCATAAAATAACACTTAATTTCAACATTTACCCAATTCAGTGAAATGCAAAGCTTGCGGGAAACTAAAAATATACCAATGCAGTTTCAGTTAATGCAACTAAAATGATTCATTCAGTTCAATTCACATTTATTTGTATTGCACTTTTCAAAATACACATCATTTCAAAGCAGCTTTACAGAATATATGAGTTCACATTACAATTTACAGTGATCTGTTATCAGAGGTAACTGTCTAAGTTATGTATTTCAGAAATGTACAAATCACAGTTAGCTAAAAATGTTTTAATTTAAACAATGTAATATTTTAAGGCAGAAATAATGAGCTCATTGAAGTAATGAATACTTGTTTGTTAACAAATTATTATGACAGAAAATTGTAGCATTGGTGTGTGTTGATTCAGAGTTTGTCATGTAGTCCTGACACAACTTAAGTGAACTTAAAGTGGACTGAACACAATGAAATTGTGGAAAATGGTTCTTTAGCTCATTTCATGTCAATTAAAAACGCAGCAAAAATAAAACGTTTGCAGTGTATATGTCATGTTAGTATTTGTTGTATATGATTTATGCTGATTTAGTTATTATCTAGGCAGTAGATTATTGTATGTTATTGTAAAATACTTGAGGTGAAATATGACAGGTGTCTCTATGTTTCGGTACAGTCATGAGCGCCAACACAACACTATTCAATCTCAAAAAGGAAAGACTTTGCAAGTAAACATTACACAGTAACATCATCATTGTAGATGCAAAGTCCTATGTTAACTTCACTGGTACAGTGGCAGGAAAAATCGTTCTTATTCGTCACAGAAGTCAGTCAAAAAATCCGTAAACAAGTGCGAGTTTAATCAAAACACAAAATTACACAAATATACAAAATCCTGTTGGCTCCTGTAGCCTATCCTATGATTTCACTTGTTAAACCTTTAACTTGTGTTACCTTAAACGTTTAAACACGAGTTTTATCCATAATGACAGACGAACGGTAGGAAAACTGTTTTTCCCTTTTTCCTATACATGAACTACTTCAAGTTCAATCTTCTGCCCCTAGTGGGCGTAACCATTAAAGAAACAGAACAGAAATTAGCCTATACATCAGAAAACATAGGAAATAATATAATATAATTATATATATATATATATATATATATATATATTAGTGCTGTCAAAGTTAGCGCATTAATAACGCGTTAATGCAAAATCATATTAACGGCACTAATTTTTTTAACGTGCGATTAACGCAGCGCGTATTTTCTGTTTGACCCGTGGCCCAACCCGTAGTTGGAGAAATGGAGATACACAGTGTTGCCATCTTAGCGACATTGCAGACCCCTTTAGCGATTTTTTTCCCTTCAAAAAAGAGGCCAAACCTTATTTGGTTTCTGAGAATCTACCGCTACCGCCGGTACTGCTCAACACAGGAAATATCAGAATTGCCTCTCAAAGAAAGACACAAATAAGATACCTTCAGTTTGTGCTTGCAAAATCAACACTCCAAGCAAACAATACTAATATACAAATTATTGAAATATTAAATTGACTCTTAGACACCAGCCCCTAATTGTCTTTGTGTTCAACGAAACAATTAACGACCTATTTATACCAAAGAGCCAAACAAATTACATAAATTAAAGATACCAAATAGTCTCAACTGAATCTCAGAATAATTTTTTTTTCAATAAGATGTTAACCTGAATTTAGGCGATAAACCCATAACAGATAAGAGACTATAAGTCTGCCTCTAAAAGTAAACAAAGCTTAGTAGCAGGACGTAAAAGAGTGTTTGTGTTGGTTTTCACTTGGGCCTGCCGCACAAGACCCTTGTTATCTGTGAATGTTTGTAGCACACGTCCCATTACCCATTTCGTGGTGCGGAATCATCAGCAACCAATACAATGTCCCCATGCTTGAGATTTCTCATTAGGCTTTGCCACTTTTGTCTTTCTTGCAGGTCTGGTAAGTACTCTTTGATCCAGCGCTTTCAAAATAGGTCAGCCATATACTGAACTTGGCGCCACCTACGTCTGGAATACAGGTCTGCTTTGTCAAAAACCCCAGGAGACATGGACGGCTTTACTTTCAACAGCAGCAAATGATTTGGAGTGAGGGCCTCCAAGTCGTTTGGGTCATTGGACACCTTAGTGATGGGACGACTGTTGATTATTGCTTCCACCTCACATAAGAGCGTTTGAAGACTTTCTTCATCAAGAGACTGCTGTTTTACAATGGAGTTGAGAATTTTTCTGACAGTCCGTATTTGACGTTCCCAAACTCCTCCATGGTGGGATGCAGTTGGGGGATTGAAAATCCACTGTACACCTTTTGCAAGCAATGTGGTTTGAATCCTGTCATTATTCAAACTTTGTATGGCCTTTCGCAACTCCCTTTCTGCCCCAATGAAATTTGTCCCATTGTCAGACCTGATTGTTTGAACTTGACCCCTTCTAGAAACAAATCTCCTTAGTGCATGAATGCATGAGTCAGTATCCAAAGAGCTAGCAATCTCAATGTGAACAGCTCTTAATGTCAGGCAAGTAAAGATTACCCCATATCTTTTAATCAATGTCCTTCCTCTTTTGATTTCAAATGGGCCAAAATAATCAATGCCTACATTTGTGAATGGGGGTTCATCTGGCAAAAGTCTGTCACAGGGAAGGTCAGCCATGAATTGTTTGCCTGTAGTGCCGCGCTGGCGTTTACAAACTGTGCATTGAGATAGGATTTTTCTGATGGCCGTTTGTGCTTTTGGAATCCAGTATTTTTCTCGTAACTTTGACTCGTAACTCGTAACCTGTGAGCCATGAATTTTCTTTAAGGAAAGCACCTACAGTAAGTCCTCTTGAGGCAATGTCGGCTGGGTTGGAAGAAGAATTCACATACCTCCATTGCGACACCTTTGAGAGCTCTCTGATTGCAGTTACCCTGTTGGCCACAAATGTACGAAACTGTGTGCTTTCATTGTTGAGATATTTCAGGACTGAAGTACTGTCTGTCCAAAATACAGACTCCTGAAGAATCAAGCTCAATTCAGATTTCAGCATATTATCCATTCTATTGTCCATTGTAGCTGCAGTGAGCTCAAGACGTGGCACAGTAACTGCTTTTACCGGAGCAACCCTTGCTTTACCCATAACAAATGCACAATGTTGGTTACCTCTATGGTTCTCCATGAGCAAGAATGACACTGTGCCAAAACCCAGCTCACTGACATCTCCAAAATGATGCAGCTGCGCTGAGGTGACTTCACCAAAGTTAAGTGGCTTTATGCATATTTCAACCCGAAAGTCATTTAAGTTCTGAAGACTAGCCAACCACAGATTCCACTGATGTCTGAGAGTTTCTGGAATCATGTCATCCCATTCATGTTTTGTTCTACAAAGCTCCTGCAGTATTTGCTTTGCAGGAAGAATGACTGGAGAAAGTATTCCAAGGGGATCATAAATGGAGCTGACCATGGACAAGATACCTATCCTTGTAAGAGGCTTTTCCTGTAGGGTTACTTTGAACTGCAAAGTGTCTGTCTCAACACACCACTGAACCCCTAGCACTCTTTCCAATGGTAACTTGTCTTCCTTTCTCCAGGTCCAAGTCCTTCACTGTCTTAGCTTTGCTCTCCTCACTTATGGATGCAAGTACAGTGCGACTGTTGGACATCCACTTGGTCAAATTAAATCCTCCTGATGCACACATCTCCCTTAAGTCATGCATTAGAGCAATACCCTGCTGTTCAGTAGCCACAGACGTCAAACAGTCATCCACTTAGAAATTCCTAAGGACTGTCTGAATTATCTCTGATCTATGCTGTGCACTGTTGTCTTTTGCACACCTTTGCAGAGCGTAGATTGCACAACTTGGGGAGGATAGCACCAAATAAGTGAACAGTCATTCTGTATTCCTCCACTTCCTGTGCAGTGTCCCCTTAAGGCCACCAAAGGAATCTTAACAGGTCTTTATCTTTAGCAGGAACTCTGACCTGAAGAAACATCCCTTCTACATCTGCTGCAAGGGCAATCGGCTTATGCCTGAATCTCGTCAGAACACCAATAAGAGAATTATTCAAGTTGGGTCCTTGCAACAGTTGTGAGTTGAGTGATTTTCCTTAGGTAGGTAGCTGCGCAGTCAAACACCACTCGTATTTTGTGTTTTTGTGGGTGATACACCCCGTGGTGTGGGATGTACCAGATTCTGCCAAGGTTTCCTTCAATTTCACTTGCAGGGATTTTCTCAGCATGACCTTTGAGTAACATGTCCTCCATGAAACTAGCCTCAGCTATGGTCTCGTTCACTCCGGCTCCAACACGCCACCACGAAGCCTGGGTGGTTCCGCAGCGGAAGACGCGAGTCAGGTTTAGACCAAGACTTTCTCCGACCCTCCCGGTTTTCGAGTTATCCACACAAAACCGCTTCTCCCCTCTACGCGAAACAGAACGCGATGCTGTGATCATCGGCGATTCCATCGTTCGGCACGTACACGCTACGTTAGGTAAAAGTAAGGTGCACAGTCACTGCTTTCCTGGTGCTCGTGTTTCTGAAATCGCTGCTCGCGTTCCCGAGATCCTGAACGGTGACGAGCGCGTCGGAACTGTGGTCCTGCACGCGGGAGTGAACGACATCAGGCTGCGCCAGACGGAGATTCTGAAGAAAGACTTCAGGAATCTGATCGATACGGTACGCAGCACATCGCCTGAAACAACGATCATTGTGTCAGGACCGCTTCCCACGTACCGATTAGGGCATGAAAAGTTCAGCAGATTATTTGCGCTAAATGAATGGTTAATGTCATGGTGCAATGAGCAGAAACTGCTCTTTGTAAATAATTGGAATCTGTTTTGGGAGCGTCCTAGGCTTTTCCGTGCTGATGGCTTACACCCAAGCAGATTCGGAGCGGATCTTCTGTCAGATAACATCTCCAAAATGTTAAATACCCTTTGACTAGTAACCAAAAGTCCAAATCAAAGTCTCTGCTGCACCAATTTAACTGATATAAATACTAGTGTAGAACATTGCATAGAAACCGTGTCTATTCCTCGTTTAGTGAGATCAAATAATAAATCTACTGCAGGATCTAGGAAAAATCTAATTGTTATTAAAACAGAAAATGTTGCTATTGGTAAACAAAAACTATTTCTAAAGCTAGGTCTTCTAAACATTAGATCACTCACACCTAAGGTAGTTATTGTAAATGAAATAGTCACAGATAATAGCTTCGATGTACTTTGCCTTACTGAAACCTGGCTTAAACCAAATGATTATTTCGGTATTAATGAGTCTACTCCTCCTGGGTACTGTTATAAGCATGAGCCCCGTCTGATTGGTCGTGGCGGAGGTGTTGCAACCATTTATAAATATATTCTAAATGTTACTCAGAAAACGGGTTATACGTTTATTTCATTTGAAGTACTTGTACTAAATGTTACGCTCTTAGATGTTAGAAAAACATCCCTATTATCTCTAGCCTTGGCTACCGTATATAGACCGCCAGGGCCTTACACTGATCTCCTAAAAGAGTTTGCAGATTTTCTCTCAGACCTATTAGTCAATGTCGATAAAGCATTAATTGTTGGAGATTTTAACATACACGTAGATAATCCAAATGATGCGTTAGGAGCTGCGTTTACAGATTTATTAAATTCATTTGGGGTCAAGCAAAACGTCACCGGACCAACACATCGTCTTAATCATACACTCGATTTAATTATATCACATGGAACCGAGCCAACCGATATAGTTATCATTCCACAAAGTGATGATGTCACTGACCACTACATGGTAACTTGCATATTACGTACTGCTGTAATATGTCATGCGGCGCCGCGTTATCAACCAGGCAGAACAATCCTCCCATCCACCATAGATAATTTCTCAAATTGCTTATCTAATCTGTCTCAGCTGCTGCCTGAACCCAAACAAACAGATGAACTAGAAGAACTAACTAGCACTATGAGCACCATTCTCTCTAGAACATTGGATGTGGTTGCACCTATTAAATTGAAAAAGGTCAGAGAGAAAAATAAAGCACCATGGTATAACAATACTACGCATGTTTTAAAGAGAGAAACCCGTATTTTAGAGCGTAAATGGAAACAAACTAATTTAGAGGTCTTTAGAATCGCGTGGAAAGACAGTATGTCACGTTATAAAAAGGCCCTAAAAGCGGCCAGGGCTGAGCACCTCCGCAAACTAATAGAAAACAACCAAAACAATCCAAGGTTTTTATTTAACACCGTGGCTAGACTAACAAATAAACAGACGTCACCCGAACAAAATATCCCGTTACAGTTCAGTAGTAATGATTTCATGAACTTCTTCACTGAGAAAATAGAAAGCATCAGAACCACAATTGTAAACGTTCAATCTTCAATCGCGCCTTATAATTCAGCTTCAATTATCACCCCGCAAGAACAATTACAGTGCTTTACAACTATAGAACAAAAAGAGTTAAATAAACTTATCACTTCGTCTAAAACAACAACATGTTTATTAGATCCTATACCAACTAAACTATTGAAAGAAGTGTTACCTATAGTGGAAGAGCCTCTCCTCAATATTATTAACTCGTCTTTATCTTTAGGTCATGTTCCAAGAACATTTAAACTGGCAGTTATAAAACCTCTCATAAAGAAACCACAATTAGATCATAATAATCTAGCAAATTATAGACCCATTTCAAATCTTCCATTTATGTCTAAAATATTAGAAAAAGTGGTGTCTGCTCAACTGGGCTCTTTCTTGCAACAAAATGATATCTATGAAAAGTTTCAGTCTGGATTCAGACCGCATCATAGCACTGAAACTGCGCTCGTTAAAATCACAAATGATTTACTTTTAGCTTCTGACCAAGGCTGTATCTCAATACTAGTTTTGCTTGATCTTAGTGCTGCGTTCGATACTATAGATCATACATTACTCTTAGATCGACTACAAAATTATACTGGTGTTCAAGGACAAGCACTAAGCTGGTTCAAATCATACCTATCTGACCGCTACCATTTTGTCTATTTAAATGGAGAAAAATCGATCATAACTCCAGTAAACTATGGAGTGCCGCAGGGATCTGTATTAGGCCCTCTGTTATTTTCCATATATATGATGCCACTTGGAAATATTATAAGGAAACATGGAATTAGTTTCCATTGTTATGCTGATGACACTCAAATATATATTTCATCACGGCCGGATGAAAACGCTAAATTTTCCAAATTGACAGAGTGTGTTAAAGATATAAAAGATTGGATGACGCGTAATTTTCTTTTATTAAATCCAGACAAGACAGAGGTAATACTTATCGGTTCAAAAAACCGCCCACAAAACCTCGCACAATACAACTTTAACATCATAGGATGTCCTGTTACTTTATCCTCTACAGTAAAAGACCTGGGTGTTATACTCGATTGCAACCTGTCTTTTGAAAATCATATTTCAAATGTTACAAAAACAGCCTTTTTCCACCTTAGAAACATTGCTAAGCTACGTAATATGCTATCAGTTTCTGATGCAGAAAAGTTAGTTCATGCATTCATGACCTCGAGACTGGATTACTGTAATGCTTTATTAGCTGGTTGTCCTGCATCCGCAATAAACAAGCTACAGTTAGTCCAAAATGCCGCCGCTAGAGTTCTTACGAGATCAAGAAAATATGATCATATAACACCGATTTTATCATCACTGCATTGGTTACCTATAAAGTTCCGTATTAATTACAAGGTATTGCTACTGACTTATAAAGCCCTAAACGGCTTAGCTCCAGTCTATTTAACGGATCTTCTATCACCCTATAATCCATCGCGCTCTTTAAGATCACTAAATTCAAGGCTTTTGGTCTTTTTTTTTTTGCTCTCCCAAAGGAGGGAGAGCATTCTCACATTTGGCTCCAAAACTCTGGAATAGTCTTCCTGATACTGTTCGTTGCTCAGACTCGCTCTCCCAGTTTAAAACTAGATTAAAGTCGCATCTCTTCAGCCAGGCATTCATATAATCCTACAGATCAAACTACAATCCGTCCTCTAGCTCATAAATGCCTGGGTTCTCCCAAGGTTTTTTTTTCTCCATTAGGTCACCTGATGGAGTTTTAGGACACCATTAGGTCACTTGATGGAGTTTTTCGGTTCCTTGCCACTGTTGCCTTTGGCTTGCTCAGTTGGGGATATTTTGGGGATATTTAATCTAATTTTATCAATCAATAAATTCCTCTTGAAACAAACTTTGTTGTATTATTTTAATTTAATACTGTGAAGCTGCTTTGATACAATCTGTATTGTGAAAAGCGCTATACAAATAAACTTGACTTGACTTGACTATTAGTAAGCCAATACCCGCATCGATCTGAGGAAGATGCACCTCTTCAAGATATTTCCATTTCTTAACATCCTTCTGTTGCAGAATGTTTTCTCCTTTAACTGGAATCTCTTTTAGTGAGAACACCGAGGGAGATCCACAAAATTATTCTCATTCAGTCCGCTTATTTCCAGTTCGGTGAAAACATGTGTACTAACACAGTGGTTCCCAACCTTTTTTTGTCTGAGACCCCCTTTTTCCCAAGAAAATATTTTAGGGCCCCCCTTCACATTTAATGAAGTTTTATGTAACAAAGTTCGGGAGGAGCATGTTCAGGTAATCATCCAATCAGCACAAGAAGAAGCCAGTATAAATAAAGCCTTCCCTTACCTCCCGTCTCATGATCTCATTTCTCAGCATCCCGCCGCCTCCCCATCACCTCACTTTCGGCTGGGTCTACTCATAGATACCTACGAGCTATACATTCATAGGGGGGAGTACTCTGGGGTCGGGCCGAATTCCGAGCTCGGAGCCCTCCCCCCGGACAGCAAGACAAATACGCATTATAATATTACATCAGATTTCATTAATATGTGAACTCGTGAAATGATATTTTCGCTCCTGTAAGCTTGCAGCAAGGATGACAAAATATGTTGTTTTCAAACAAACGGTATGTTTACTATAAACAGATATGTTTATGCACAAATAATAGCCTATAATATTGAAAATACAATAGGCCCTTTGTAATTTAAAAATGTAAGCCTATACTTGGAGTAGCCTATAAATTTGCTCTATTTTAAATGCAATAACAAAAATATCAGTATTCACACTTGTGTGTAGGTAAAAAAAGAATGAATATAGGCTATTACTAAATGACTTCTGTCTGGGGCCTCAATACTTGCATATTATTTGTGAGGCTTTATCAATGTGAGGCTTTATTTTTTAGGCTTTTGGCGCTATAGCGAGCGATAATAAACTTGCGTTTATTAACAGAATAATGCGTCTTTCGGAAGAACATTGTAGCCGGAACTACTTCTCTCTCTGTGTGCGTCTATGACGAATAACGCAGGTACTGGGCTACTCCGCAGCGACAGCGATCCGAACCAGGGTAAAATAGTCCCAATGTAATCACTTATTATAGGTGTACCATAGTGATTCAGGATAAGACAAAAACACGGTTTGGAAAATGGATTCATGATTAACTCGCTCATTATATACATTTTGAACAGAAAAAAGTTAAGGACTTTTATTTAATGCAAATTGCTCAAAACTTTTCAAAATATGACGCGACCCCCCACAGAGCTCGCTGAGGCCCCCTTGTGGGCCGCGACCCCCCTGTTGGGAACCGATGCTAACAGACCTTTCCTGTCCCATAGTACGCAGCAGAATGTTTGTTTTCCTGCCAGTTAGTTTTAATTCCTTCATTAGCTGTTCTGTACAAAATGTCGCAGAACTTCCGGGGTCCAAGAAGGCATAAGTCGAAACTTCCTGATTGCTTTTTTTGGAATTAACTCTAACTGGTACTATGGCTAAAGAGCACACCAAATGACCAGCCCCCGTACAGCCACAAGTTTCGCTGGTGACAGTGTCTGTGACAGTTGAGGAGCTGTCTCCATCTTGAGATTCTGGAAGCACTGGCTTCTTTTCTGGGAGATGAAGGATGGTTGGATGCTTTAATGAGCATTTTTGACAAGTAAGTCTTTGCACACAACCTTTACTCATGAGACCTGGTAATAAGTAACCATAGCACAAGCCTTTAGATTTCCGAAAGTCAAGTACATCTTTTTCCTTTGTTCTTTGTTTTTTGGGTTCTGGAACAGGTGTCACACCTGTTGCAAATGTGGTTTTCCTTTCTTTCACTTGTAAGTTACTTGATCTGTTTGCTTTGAATTTGAGATTGTCTTTTTCCATGTTGTTATCCTGAATATTGCCAAACAGTGGATGCAAAACAATCTTTGCCTGCTTGTCTACAAAACTAACCAAGTCACAGAATCTTGCTCTCAAGCCAGTCCTTTCTTGAAGCTCACAGGCAACTGCTCTCTCAGTTTGAAAGGAAGCTTTGATACAATTGCACGCATGTTGCTTGGACTGTCCATTTCCTCAACATATTCCACACTGTCAATAGTGTTGCAACAACCAGTAAGGAAAAGAGCAAACTCCTTTAAGGCTTTATTATCCTCAGGCTTTAAAGCTGTCCAGTTCAGTGCCTTTTCTGTATAGGCAGTGGCGATTGTGTACTCATTGCCAAAATGTTGGTAGAGTAGTCACTTAGCCTCTATGTAGCCCCTTTCAGAAGGCATGTGTTGACAGCTGCGTACCAGAACCTTTGGTTGCCCCTTGGTGAACTGCTCTAAGAACTACAATATGTTTTTGTTATTTGTTGTCTTATTCTCTACTCCATGTTCAAAGGCTCGAATAAAGAATGTGAAATCAAGTGGGTCTCCACTAAAGACTGGAATATCCATAGGCGGAAGAGTAGATAAAGACTGCTGTTTTATGAAAATCTCAGCAATGTCATTTTGACGTTGCATGATGTTGAACAAGCTTCCTGTATCAATATGTGAAGGAATTCTCACATCTGACCTTATTGGTTGTGATTTAGCAAAACGCCTCGGTTACGACTGTAACCTCGGTTCCCTGAAGAGCGAACGAGCGTTGCGTCGAAATTGACGCTATGGGAACGCATTGCGTGATTGCATCATGAAGCACTTGTAAAATCAGTCCAATGGCGTATAGGCGGGTGACGTCATGGCAGGAAGCTATAAAGCGCACCCAGACCAAACATTGTCAACTTCTGATAGGTCGAAGCAAGTCAATCACAGGCACGCCGGAAGTATGGCAAGGTAACGCAACGCTCGTTCCCTCTTCAGGGAACCGAGGTTACAGTCGTAACCGAGGCGTTCCCTTTCAAGGGAACTCGCGTTGCGTTGAAATTGACGCTATGGGAACGTCTATACCAACGCCACCATAGTGACCAGTGCCTGTCTTGTGTGAAATCAGGCGAGCACAACAAAGACAGAATAACCTGGGACCCAGGAGTGAAGCCCAAAAATAGGTTTTAAACCCGATGAGTGTGTGCGGAAAGGAACCGCCCGCCGCATCTAGCACCTCTTGTAGGGATACCCCTAATACAAGGCTACAAAGCCGCCATACTGCTCCTGCTTCAACGCACCATGGAGGAAACCGGTTTGTTTCCTGTGCAGGGAGCTCTAGAGAGATCGTGGCCTCAACAACCTCAGTTGAGAGACCCGAGTCTATGAGTTGGGCCCCCTCAGGGGCCAAACCCATACTCCCATAACTCTGTTCTCCAGAACTCCCGGAAGTAGAACAATCAGGGAAACCATGTACAGATGCTGAACTGCCACGTCTGCAAGTCCATATGAGCTCCACCACCTCGGGGTGGAGTCTCCCTCCCCTGGGCCTCAGCCCCTGCCTCGACAGGATGTCTGCTTCCTGAATCTGGTGCCCAGGGATGAAGAGCCTGAGCCATCATCACCAGGTGATTAAGTGCCAGGTGAGATGGTGACCCGTCCACGGGCACCGAGCAACCATCCATGATCGCACCCCAGCCCGTGAGGGAAGCATCCGTCGTAAGCGTTAAGCGACGACAATGAGCTCCCAGCACAGGATCCTGGGGACAAGAACAAAGGCTTCTTCCACATAACTAGGGCACGTAAGCATTGCCGCGTGACCCTGATCATGTGAAAGGGGTTGCCCCTCGGGGAAACTCTTTGGTCCTGAGCCACCACTGCAGGGGTCTCATGTACAACAGGCCAAAAGGTATCACGTTGGACACTGCTGCCATCAGACCCCACAGTCTCTGAAACTGTTTCACAGTGAGTGACTGGCCTAGCTTTATTCTTTTCACAGCTGACAGGATGTACTCTATGCGTGCAGGTGAGAGGTATGCCTGCATCAACATTAACCCTCTGAGGTCTGAGCTGTTTTCTGGGCGCTGGAGGTGTTCTGACATGCTCTGACATTTGTGTTTTTTTCTGTTACTAGTGATATTTTCATGGCTAAAGTCTAATTACACTGTATTCAGCACAAACTCTGCTACAATAATATATCAGCAGCATGTATGTAAAAGTTTGTAGTTTTGAGATAATGACATTTATGCGTGGTTTGTGAAAATACAAAAAAAAATTCTCACTGAAATAAGGCTATGAAACCCATACTGATTATTTCTTCACAAGACTTTTGAAAATTGTATGACATAGCCTAGAATATTTGCTCCAAAACTATGTGAAAATCACCCTGACTGCTCATTCAGATAAGACAATATATTGATTTAAAATTTCTAAGACGTGTTTTGTGTGACAAAGCCATATGCGAAGAGGCGTGATCATCTCATGAATATGTAAGCTTTTCACACCTGAGAAAGACAAAGACACTCCCCTAACTGCCCTATTAGGAGCGATCAGGCCCTGTCATTCAGAGCAACCTTGCACAAAGAATGAGGAGATTTAAAAAAGAATGGCTTTTAGATTGTTTGGATTTATTTACAAACCAACACAATCCAAAAATACAAATGACAAAAGAGCACATTGAAAACAATGATCCAAAGACAGAGACCTTTGTGCCATTCCTAAAAACATTGTACATACCTTTAATTTCCAAGGTGTTTGATTTTCACTTTACCATGTTCATGTACAGAGACTCATGTGAATGTTGAAGTCAGCAGGACTCAGTTGCATCTGGTCCCTGAAAGAAAAAAAAAAAGAAAAAACTGTGAACATACTGATATCAAGAGAAACTATAGGGCTGCACGATTTTGGGAATAGATTTTAGATTTTTCTGGTTAAAATTTCTTTTTAAAATTCACAGAATACACACACACACGTTTCCAACAATATATAATGAACACCAGGTTTGTTGTGCCTTGTAGGCATAGGCTATGCAGTGCTGCATAAAATAATAATAACAATAAATTAAATCTTCCAAAAGATTTCAAGAACAACTACGCTAGAGAAAAATATATTGATTATCATATGTTACTTCAAATGTTTCCATTCGTTATGATGATTATGAAATGAGATAATAGTAAAAACATAAAGCCTAATGTTTGGTGCATTTTTCCTTTCAAACGCAATCGCGCTCCAAAATATGATACATTCAAACCCACAGCGCGCTCCAAAATATGATACTCAAACCCACAGCGCGCTCCAAAATATGATACATTCAAACGCACAGCGCGCTCCAAAATATGATACATTCAAAACATAGTATAATATTCACCATATATCTAGCAACAGTTCAACTGCAATGTGAAGTTTATGCAACAATACCATAAACTAATAAGTACGAATTTCTTACCTTACATCTTTCTTGTCTTCAAATCGCGTTCTTCTTCTTCTGGGGGTAAATCCAATGTAAGCTCAAATGTGTCTTCCAAACTCGACGAAAAGCAGAGACTTGTGAAGTGTTTTGGTGTTTTGTGTTTGAGGTAACGAGGGCGTTCGCGTTCCATGTGGAGATTTGCATGTGAATCTCTTTTGCGCGAGTGGGCGTGTCGAATTAAAAAGTAATTAGCAAGCGTTTGAGATACTGGACATCCTGTTGGTTTTATACAAATTACTTAAACAGAGAATATTTGTTTTCAGTTTGAATCCGATCATTTAAAAGTACACACTTAAATGTGTATAAAGGTATATGGCTCATAAATGTGTGAGAAGTATTCGCTGAGTTTTGTTTCAGTTTATAGACGTGCTCAAGAAAAAAAAGTTCACCGCGACGGAGAGGCAGAACGCACACCCTGTTTATTTTCTTTATTTTACAAAAGCACAATGTTTTGATTTGATTGTAAGTGGACACATACAAAAGTAGAAATATCACAGATTATTTTTTTTATATTTCTTTTTTCTGTATAACCATAAATGACTCCGTCATTTAAGTTTATGTTGCTGCTATGTGAAAAAAATCCAGCAAAACGCGTCGGCGCGTTTCTCGACCTCAGAGGGTTAAGTCTCAACCACGCCTAGAAAAAGTGGTCCTCTGTAGTGGAGAAAGCACACTATTTTTGGCGTTTAGCCGTAACCGCAACTCTTTCCTGTGTGCGAGATCGACATCTCGATGCCGAACTGCCAACTGATGACACTGATCGTGAAAGTTTGGGGTGATAGTGCTAGGCCGAACGAAGAACTCGATATTGGTATGCTTTGCCCCCAAAAGCAAACCTCAGGAACTTCCTGTGATATGGAAGGATGGAAATGTGGAAGTATGCGTCCTTGAGATCTATCGTGACAAACCAGTCCTCGGATCTGATCTGTGGCATGATTTGTCTCAGTGTTAACATTTTGAACTTTAGCTGAATGACTGACTCGTTCAGAACACTCAGATCCAAAATGGGACGCAACACCCCATCCTTCTTTGGAACGATGAACTACCAACTGTAAAAACTGGTGTCCCTGCTGGAGGGAGGTACATGTTCTATGGCCCCTTTCTCCAACAGGGTTTTCACTTCTTGTTCCATTACCAGAACCTGCTTGGGGCCCACCACGGCGGATAGGACCCCCATAAACCTGGGCGGGCGAGACCCGATGATAACCATTTTCTATGGTCTGCAGGACCCAACAAGAAATATTTGGCAGCATCTCCACGCTGTCAAAAATTCTAGCAGAGGTACCAGCCTCTCGAGACCGGCTTCTGGATTTAGTTGTTGTTGAACAGTCAGTCCGTCGTCCTGTAACGCGAACCGGCAGGGAACGACTGAACTGACTGCTCTGGGACCCTCCTCGGAGGGGGCAAGCATCCCAGGACCACTACGTTTCCGGGTGGACCCTGAGATATGTGCTCACCGGAGACCACTGCGCCCCGAAACACACAAGGTGGCGGGGTTAGCATAATGGTCCCCTGAGGGCACCGAAGGGCAGCGGGCACCGTATAATGAGGTGTTAACCGCTTTACTTCGGGGGAGACTGCCCTCGTTGGCCTGACCCCTCAGGCGTCAGGACATTTTCCCCACAGCCTTCTTCGAAATAATGATGGTCCTCAGATCTGTCTTACTCCTTAAAGGCTGTGGTTGAGAGTGCCAGCCCGAACCCCAGCCTTTAGTGGGGGCTCGGGAGCAGATGCTCTGCTACTGTTGAGATATGTTTGGCAGAAGTTCCCACGCTGCCAAAAAATCTACTAAGAGAACCAGTCTCTCAAGACTGGTGTAGGTGTTATTCGAGCGACCAATTCGGTGCCCTGTACGGCGAACCGGCAGGGAACGATCGAACTGACTGCTCTGGAACCCTCCTTGGAGGGGGCGGGCATCCCAGGACCACTACGTTTCCAGGTGGACCCTGAGATATGTGCTCGCTGGAGACCGCTGCGCCCCGAAACACACAAGGTGCCGGGGTTAGCATAATGGTCCGTATAGCGTATAACGAGGTGTTAACCGCTTCCCTTCAGAGGAGATTGCCCTCATTGGCCTGACCCCTCGAGCATCAGGACCTTTTCTCCACAGCCTTCTTGGAAATAATAACGGTCCTCAGATCCGCCTTACCCCTTGAAGGCTGCAGTTGAGAGTGCCAACCCAACCCCAGTCTTTTATTGGGGGATCAGGAGCAAACACTCTGTTTCTGTTGAGATATGTTTGGCAGAAGTTCCCACACTGCCAAAAAATCTACTAAGAGAACCAGGCTCTCCAGACTGTTCTAGGTGTTACTCAAGCGACCAATTCGGTGCCCTGTACGGCGAACCGGCAGGGAACAACCGAACTGACTGCTCTGAGACCCTCATCAGAGGGGGCAAACATCCCAGTGCCTCTACGTTTCCGGGCAGACACGGAGATGTAGGCTCGTCAGAGACCGTTGCGCCCCGAAGCACACGAGGTGGCGGGGTTGGCAGAACGGCCCCCCAAAGACATCGAAGGGAAATGGGCTCCATATAGTGAGGTGTTAACCACTTCCCACCAGAAATTAAGAGAACCAGCCTCTCGAGACTGGTCTCTGGTATTACTCAAGCGACCAATTCGTTGCCCTGAAGCGGCGCACCGGCAGGGAACAGCGAAAATGATTGCTCTGAGACCCTCCTCGGAGGGGGCAAGAATCCCAGCGCCGCTACGTTTCCGGGCGGACAGTGAGATAAAGGCTCGTCTGAGACTAGAATTCACTGGAGACCGCTGCGCCCCGAAGCACACGAGATGATGGGGTTGGCAGAACGGCCCCTGAGAGCACCGAAGGGAGATGGAGATTATTAATTTCCCCCCAGGAATTTCACCATTTATTTCCTCAGAATTAAATGCAGCCAAAGATCAACCAGACAAGTCAACACGGTCTGGATGAAAGGCTGAATAGTATATTAATACCGAAATCTAACTCCTCAGAGATCAGATAAGTACATATTTAATTTTCTCAAAAATTAAATGCAGCCAAATGTCAACCAGACAAGTAGAAACGGTCTGGATGAAAGGCTGAATACTATATTAATATAGACATAACTCCTCAGAGATCAGAAGAGTACATATTTAATTCTCTCAAAAATTAAATGCAGCCAATATCAACCAGACAAGTAAACACGGTCTGGATGAAAGGCTGAATACTACATTAATATAGACATCTAACTCCTCAGAGATCAGATATAGAACTTGGTCTGGATGAAAAATAGAATATATTATTTTCATACATCTTCTTTCAAAGCCAGACAAATATTTAATTTCTCCGAATTAAATTCATATTATATTCTCAAACAAAAAGAACCACAATAATAGTCTACAAACACATGATTAGTTTGCAAACAATCATAATAGAGAAAGAGAGAAAAGGAAATTCCCGTCTGCTCAGTTCCCTGTGTGTATAAATATATCAGCTATTAATCTACACGTTGCCTCGGCAAACGCGCGATCTGAGCCACTAGATTCTTATTGCAGAGATGCAGACTCATAATCTACGCGCTGCCACGGCAAACGCGCGATCTGAGCCATTAGATTCTTATTGCAGCCCCGTAATCTACGCGCTGCCTCAGCACACGCGAGATCCGAGATCGAGTCACAGAATCTTTATTGCAGACCCGTAGCCTTAATCTACGCGCTGCCTCGGCAAACGCGAGATCCAAGCCAAAGAATCTTTCTCGACTTTCTTCCCTCGAGAAGAAAGCCAACAGGAGCAGAGCTAAAACTCTCGAAGTGCATATGTTACACGTCAGGAATTATGAATGAACACTGTCAGCCCCATTTTACTAGAGCTGACTGTGCATGCTCTTCTCCCAAACAAACAACACATAAATTGCGTGTATCCCCACTCGTAATGAAGCGAGGGCGGGGAGGAACACACGATCCAAAATGCTGTTTGCTCGCCATTATATTCCTGTCTAGATATATAATATGCTTGAGGACAAACAACAATAAATAGACAGAGACAGATTTCACAGAGAGCGCTTGCTGAAGACACAGAAGCTGACAATGTTTGGTCTGGGTGCGCTTTATAGCTTCCTGCCATGACGTCACCCGCCTATATGCCATTGGACTGATTTTACAAGTGCTTCATGATGCAATCACGCAATGCGTTCCCATAGCGTCAATTTCGACGCAACGCGAGTTCCCTTGAAAGGGAACCATGTTGCACATCACTGACTCTTGGAACTGTATCAGTATCAGGTGCTAGCTCACGGAAAAAAATTTTTTGGGCCGTACTATTAGATGTAGCTTTAAGGGTTTCTGCAGTAGTGGTAGCCCTAGCTGCACTACCAGATGCATCAGAAACACTACGAGCTGGTTCATACATGGACAAAACCTGAAGTTTGGCTTCAGCCGCAGCAATAGCAGTTTGGAGCTCTAAATTTTCCTTCTTTGACTTGAGCTCAGTTTCCTCTCTCTCAAGCTCTTGTTTCTGCTTCAACGCATTAGCTCGTGCCAACAGCTCTGCCCTTTCAGTTTAAATTTTCAGTCTAGAAGAAGCTGTTGATGAAACACCTGAAGCCACCTGACTACCAGATTTTTTCGTAAAGAGAGGCAGTTGTGAAGAAGAGATAACCATTGAGGCACTGTCAATACATTCAACCTCTGCATCACATTGCTCTGCCTCTTTGGATTGGAGTTTTACTCTTTCAATCCAGTCTTTAACCTTGTCTACAAAGTGCTTAACTGCTTGAGACTTTGGTTCGAACCAGTGTAACTGATCTAAATATGCCTCATCATCTGTCTTGATTAATGTCTTGGAATGCAACAAAGGACTGTGCAAACTCACCATTTATGCATTCATACACAGTGTGAACATTACCAGAGTCCTCAAGCAAAGTTTCAATTTCTCTCATTTGCCTTGTTAAATGTCCCAGCTTGGCTCTTCTAGTTCCCAACAACTGATTTGCCGTTCCTCTTGTGCTTTAACAGTCATCTTCGGCACTCTTTTAAAGGCCACGTTCAATTCCTCTGTTTCCATAGTAATCAATGTTCGTGTTCAAAGCGCGCATTGCGTTCATCACGAAAGCAGATGAGATCGCCCTCTTGCTATGCTGTGTGGAGATGCAAACATGGCGGGTCCATGACGCAGCAAAGTTCAATAATATCCCCAAAACGTCCGAAAAAGTTGTGAAAGTTCACTAAAGTCCGATCAGTTAAATCCGTAGTGTCTGTAATCCAAATGCCATTGGAGAATCTCAGTCGCGAATACCGCGATAGTCCGTTAGAATCCAAGTAACGTTATGGTCTCTGATGTTGCGTGAATCACTCAATAATCTTCTCGTTAAAAACTAAAATATTGCTCGTTTCAGACGAAAAGAGAAGTTTTCTTACTTTATGTAGATGCAAATGTTAACTTCACTGGTACAGTGGCAGGAAAAAATCGTTCTTACTCGTCACACAAGTCAGTCAAAAAATCCATAAACAAGTGCGAGTTTAAAGGTTGGGTAGGTAGGAATTGTCTAAAAAACTTCTTTTCCAAATTTGTTTAAACTTTATTTATATATCAATACATAATTAAAATGTAAGTACTCTGAAAAAGAAAGTATAAAAATCGAGTGTCTGTAGACCTTTCACGACTGTTTTAAAGACAGCTCATTATTTCCATTCACTCCACCCCCTCCCTTCTGGGCTCCTTCCAAAGCCACGCCCCCAAAACACATGAACGCGCGACTCCGACCGCTGAGCTGGAAGATGCATTATTTACCTGAGATGAGCGGAGAGGAGCGCAGTGCATGCAGTGACATCATGTCAGAATCACATGTAATAAAAAAATCTAACTTTATCATTATGAATATAAACAAATAAGATGTATTTTAGTACTCACTATCAAGCTAGCATTGGTAAAGTTTAAAGCTGCAGTAGGGAGCTTTTAGAAAACGTTGACTTAGCCTGAAAACATGCTAGTAAACATGCAGAGACACTGATGACGGCGGATAAACAGTTATCGCACATTCACTGGTAGGGACGAAACATCAACAATATGCTTTACATTGACTATGGCCTGCCCATACTTTGACTACAAACTTGGTCCTCAAATCATTACGTATTTTGCAATACATGTAATGTAACTTCATAACGTTGCACTCTTTCTATAAGTCATAAATAGCAAGCAAGATAATAATGGTAACGTTACAGTATCTAAGTAATTATTCTAGCGATGTGTAATGCTAAATAAGGTTTGCTAGTACATTATTTCAGCAACATGACAAGCCAGTGAATTAGCAGGTTTCTATTGTTGCTTTGCACAGTGTGTGACATTTTATCTGTATGCTATGCGGCTAGAGCTTTGACACTGAGTCATTGGGCTCCGACGGGCTTGTTTATCGTCATCGGTCTTTTTCCGTTTACCTGTCTTTGTTGTATGAGCTGGTGCCACTCGAGAAATTGGCAGTTTTAGTTGTTTGTCCGCCATTAGCACAGCTGCGCGGCACACCGGCTATCTTGATTTTGAACGATGGTACGCGCTCGCGCTGTGCGAGAGAGGGGGGTGATCAGCGCGTACACAAGCATGATTGACACTGCTAAGACACTCCTCCTGGCTCTGATTGGTTGTTTCTTACCGGGAGCGGTGTATTTCTGCAAATGGCAATAGGACCACTGGGAGGAGCCTGGGGAGCTTGATTTTTTCACAGATTATCTGTCTCATATTCTACTGTCAGGACATAATGACAGTTTTAACAAATATGTAAAAAATACATTTTTACAGAAGTTACCAACTGCAGCTTTAATCAAAACAAAATTACAAAAATAAACAAATACTTGTTAAACCTTTAACTTGTGTTACCTTAAACGTTTAAACACGAGTTTTATCCATAATGACAGACGAAGGGTAAGAAAACAGTTTTTCCCTTTTTCCTATACACGAACTACTTGTGGGCGTAACCATTAAAGAAACAGAACAGAAGTTAGCCTATACATCAGAAAACATAGGAAATAATACTTATATATATATATATATATATATATATATATATACAGTGAGGAAAATAAGTATTTGAACACCCTGCTATTTTGCAAGTTCTCCCACTTAGAAATCATGGAGGGGTCTGAAATTGTCATCGTAGGTGGACATCACTGTGAGAGACATAATCTAAAAAAAAAAATCCAGAAATCACAATGTATGATTTTTTAACTATTTATTTGTATGATACAGCTGCAAATAAGTATTTGAACACCTGAGAAAGGTCTCCTGAGAGAGGTCAAACGTTTCCTGTAGTTTTTCACCAGGTTTGCACACACTGCAGGAGGGATTTTGGCCCACTCTTCCACACAGATCTTCTCTAGATCAGTCAGGTTTCTGGGCTGTCGCTGAGAAACACGGAGTTTGAGCTCCCTCCAAAGATTCTCTATTGGGTTTAGGTCTGGAGACTGGCTAGGCCACGCCAGAACCTTGATATGCTTCTTACAGAGCCACTCCTTGGTTATCCTGGCTGTGTGCTTCGGGTCATTGTCATGTTGGAAGACCCAGCCTCGACCCATCTTCAATGCTCTAACTGAGGGAAGGAGGTTGTTCCCCAAAATCTCGCAATACATGGCCCCGGTCATCCTCTCCTTAATACAGTGCAGTCGCCCTGTCCCATGTGCAGAAAAACACCCCCAAAGCATGATGCTACCACCCCCATGCTTCACAGTAGGGATGGTGTTCTTGGGATGGTACTCATCATTCTTCTTCCTCCAAACACGTTTAGTGGAATTATGACCAAAAAGTTCTATTTTGGTCTCATCTGACCACATGACTTTCTCCCATGACTCCTCTGGATCATCCAAATGGTCATTGGCAAACTTAAGACGGGCCTTGACATGTGCTGGTTTAAGCAGGGGAACCTTCCGTGCCATGCATGATTTCAAACCATGATGTCTTAGTGTATTACCAACAGTAACCTTGGAAACGGTGGTCCCAGCTCTTTTCAGGTCATTGACCAGCTCCTCCCGTGTAGTTCTGGGCTGATTTCTCACCTTTCTTAGGATCATTGAGACCCCACGAGGTGAGATCTTGCATGGAGCCCCAGTCCGAGGGAGATTGACAGTCATGTTTAGCTTCTTCCATTTTCTAATGATTGCTCCAACGGTGGACCTTTTTTCACCAAGCTGCTTGGCAATTTCCCCGTAGCCCTTTCCAGCCTTGTGGAGGTGTACAATTTTGTCTCTAGTGTCTTTGGACAGCTCTTTGGTCTTGGCCATGTTAGTAGTTGGATTCTTACTGATTGTATGGGGTGGACAGGTGTCTTTATGCCGCTAACGACCTCAAACAGGTGCATCTAATTTAGGATAATAAATGGAGTATAGGTGGACATTTTAAAGGCAGACTAACAGGTCTTTGAGGGTCAGAATTCTAGCTGGTAGACAGGTGTTCAAATACTTATTTGCAGCTGTATCATACAAATAAATAGTTAAAAAATCATATATTGTGATTTCTGGATTTTTTTTTTTAGATTATGTCTCTCACAGTGGACATGCACGTACGATGACAATTTCAGACCCCTCCATGATTTCCAAGTGGGATTTATATAATATATATATATATATATATATATATATATATATATATATATATATATATATATATATATATATATATATATATATATATATATATTTAACACAGGAAATATCAGAATTGCCTCTCAAAGAAAGATCCAAATATGATACCTTCAGTTTGTGCTTGCAAAATCAACACTCCAAGCAAAAAAGATTAATATACAAATTATTGAAATATTAAATTGGCTCTTACAATCATACATCATGCATATTATAGTAGCAAATAAGCAATGACATTAAACTTAAAAGTATATGGCTAATTGTCAAGGTAATGTTAATGTTGTATTGACTAGTTGTGTTGGATATATATTTCAGTAATAAATGTAAAAATGGTGTATATGATTGAAATTTAATAATATCATTAAAAAACATTTAACGTCCATAACTTTTCAAAATCAGTCAGATGACATTGGTCAAAAGTGCTTGACTAAACTCATTTGCATGTTCTCATTAAATGCACATTATGTGTCAAAAGAGGTTAAATGCATCACATGACGACAGGTTAGAGGTCAATAATACTGTTAGCATCAGATTATTATTGACATATTAATACACATATTAATATATACATATTGACATATTCATATGTGAGTAAGTGAGCTAGCTAACATTACATGGACGAGGACAGAGACGTCTGTGACCATTTAAAGAGCTTTATTTCTGCTCACTGGACCCACTTGCTGTCTGTCTGCTTTCATATTTCAAGATTATGATTAGAAATTAGCCAGCCCATTTTAATTTCCAGGACAGAAAGACATCATTTTGTGTCCTCCTCTGATTTGTTTAGTTTAAATTTTTAATCTTCCTCTGATGAATAGGTCACATAATTAGGATCTTCAGCAATTTTTTTTTATCTTGAAGTTATTACCAAATTAAAGAAATGATAACACATTTGATGGGAAAAACTTCATTAATTAAAAGAACACTCACTGTGCCAACAATACAAACTTTCAGGCAATGTGACTGAATCTGTGAGTAATTATGAGAGCAGACATAAAGGGAAGAAGCTCAGCGTGAACGTACAGCGTTGGACAATGAAACTGAAACGCTGGCCAATATAGTGTTGGAGGTTTCATAGCTATATAAGCACATCTTCACTCGTTTTACATTCCCTCAGTAAGAGCCAAGTGTGAAGGATGAATTTGCAGAGCAATAGCACAGCTGTATATGAAATATTGCAATCCACACAACACAAAGGAAGACATATCAGAGTTCAAAAGAGGACGAATTGTTGGTGCGCGTCTCGCCGGCTCATCTGTGACCAGGACAGTCTTTGTGGCATAACAAAGGCTTTTTAATTCGAAAGAGTGCCATGGTCATCCTAAAGTCTAACAGGAGTATGAGTGAGCAGGTCATAAACTAACGTGGGGTTAGTTGTAACACGCATGGTTTAAAACTTTCCACACATGCCAGCATGACGAAACTTACACCGTGTCCTAACTACACCCGATGCGACGACGCGACGACGTGAGATAAAAGGTTTATTTTCCATGTTAATCAGAGTGTTTGTCCTAACCATTTTTCTGCTGCGTCGCGCTGGAACAACAAACACAAAGTGTGGCGATGATAATCTCAGGTACTGTTTATGTGCTTTATTTAATGTTAAAAGCGTGTAATGTGACTTTGAATATCATTTAGTGCTCCAGCTTTGAAGCTGTAAAAGCAACAATGGATAATTCACCTCAGATCTTGAAATTAGACAAATGGAAACAAGAACGTTCAAACTGTGAACAAACAAGTGTATTCTTGGTACTATACGGTTATCCGGACCACACGATGGCCTACCCCTAACCCCGCCCCTAAACCTATCCGTCACTGGGGTTAAGACCAATCATGCGATGGAATACCCCAAACCCCGCCCCTAAACCTACCCTTCACTGGGGTTAAGACCAATCAGGGATGACTATACGGACTATACGAGACTAAAAGACACACGTGTGGTCCGGATAACCGTATAGTTCCGTATTCTTTGACAAAGATTGTTTTAGTAACTCAGTAGCCTATGTATTTTTAATAATGTTAAATGGTGTTATATTTGTGAATTTGAGTATGTAGCTACTTATCCATGTTCTTGTGAGTGCATCAAGATTACTCTCTGGTGCCGTGCACTCGCTGCGAGACTCCGCCCACACACTGTTCTGATTGGCTGTGCATTTTGATTGATTTTGACGCATTTCGCAGTCGCGTTGCGTCTAGTGTGGACAGGCAAATTATTTGTTGCTGGAATCTTAACGCATCGCGTCTGGTTAGGACACGGTGTTAGTGTATTTACTAGTTGCCAATATACTAACACTAGCCAGGAAATCCAGACCTAAATCTGAAAGATTAATGGTCTGGCATCGACTAATGAAAATCGTCCAGCTCGAGGGGCGGCACCAAGCATGCATTTGAAAATCTCACTGCATTGGATAACACTACGACCAATCACAACAAGCCCCATACGCTTAGCTACCAGCGGAGCTAACTGGTAGATTAGACTCTTGCCGTATCCAGTCGGCAAAACAGCAAAAACGCTGCTCTTCTTGCAAAGGAACGATTCGAGCGGCGTCTTCTGTTCCTGTTTTAGATAAAAAGCCAAGTCTAACTCATTCATTGTAGCGGCCAAAGCCGTTTCAAACAACTGGTGTTCATCCATAGCCATCTTGCAATGTTTACTAATGACTTCGACGTCACAGCGCTGTCGTCATCTCGCCTCTGGCCCGCCTATATCAGATAACCCGATGTGATTGGTGCAGCTCGGATACAAGGGCATAGTTAATGAGCATCATTACTCGACGCCAGAGTAAACTCGCTGAGCAAATTCAACTTGTGCTCGCGCGAGAACTCTGGATTTCCAGGGTATACTAACACTATATAGAGAACAAATTACACCACAATTAAAAAAAAAATCTTTGAAAGATATCACTGAATATTTGAATTGAAAAGGAATTGTCAGGTTAGACTGCTGTTGTATCGCTGTGGTGATTTTAACCACTGACTCTTCACATCTCCATCCTTTGGAAGTGTTTACAAAGAGAATTAGCTTCCGCAGAGCAGAAAACCTAGTGTTTAAAGGGATACTTCAGGATTTAGCATTAAGCTTTGTATTAGTAGAAAACCTGTAGTATTTTCTAATTACATTGCTTTCTACACTCATATCCCCCTGAGATGAGAGATTTATATATTTTTTGTCTGGAAAAAATCCTCCGATGACGCAAAAATCGTCATTTTGCGTCATCGGAGGATTTTTTGGCCAGAGGCTGAAGACTACAGCCAGTAGGAGGAGCTGTCCCGCATGTGTTCAACCAGCCCATAGAGGGTGGGATCTCACTCACAGAATGTACACAGTATCAGCCGTCTTTATTTGGAAGCTAAGCTAGCAGGCTCTTGTTCTGTGGAGAAAGCTGAGTATTAGGGGTTACCATACTCCTTTTTCCCGGACATGTCCGGCCGTCGAGATCGTCCAAAATGTCCGGGATTCGGCTTTTGGTTTCTGCAGTCGCCATTCATTGTTTACATGCACACCTTTTGTTTCAATCTAACTGAATTCATTCCGATTGGTGAATCTGAATGTAGTGTTTACATGAACGCTAAACAAGTGATCGGTCGATGTGCGTTTTAACATTGCTAAGAATATTCCCGCTCCTCCGTGAGAGATACGAGATCGGCGTGTCTCAGTAATGACGCCACCGGCCTCGCGCCGTTCTCCCGCGGCCCTCAGTCTCGTCCTGCTCGCCACAGTAAACATGATGAATGGCGACTGTAGAACGCAAAAGCCGAATCCCGGACATTTTGGGCGATCTCAAAATACCGGGCAAACTCGTCACGGAGTCTCAGTAGTAGCCTAGCCTTGTTTTCAACTGCGCTCTCTAACCGGTAGGCGTGGCCTCCTAGGGCAGCGAAGCAAGTGCATTCTGGGAGTTGTTATCTTTCATCCACATAAGCCAAAAATAAATTTTCTGGCTTTTCTCAGTCTAGAAAGCTCCAAATTCAAAAATAATTTCACATTTCTTCTACATAAATTACCTATTTTAAATACACATTCATCTTTCCAGAGGTGAAGTATCCCTTTAAGGGCGGGGGCCGTGGGGCTAAGTAGACGTTGTTCGTGGGCAGCCAATGAAAACCATTATGCAAATGAGTTGGGTATGCAGGTCGTGAAAGTGGAAATCGAATCGATTCTTTCTTTTGGGAGATGTTATTTAGCATGAACTTTCGGCTTCACAACTTTGCAGAGCATTATCATTCACAAAGAGCTATATTACACACTGCATGAAAGGGAATATTAGAAAAAGCATAATAGGGGCACTTAAAGACCATACTGGAGTTTAATCTGGTCCAATCTGTTTCAGGAGGGATTAAAGCTCAGAGGAGCTTTGCATTGACTTAACGAATTCTGCATTCAGTTTAATTTAAGTGTCTCCTATAAATGTCCTGAAAAGAAATACAAAGACACACATACAATTAGAAAATTCGATTTTCTTTCTTCTTTAACAGAATGAAACAGTTACAGACAATGACGAGGAATTCTTTACTCTCATGAGCCTTTCGGTTGGTTTCATAAGCAAAGGAATGGTTGATATGAATCTCAATATTCTGGTGACTCTGGATAACACAGACATCCTGATATCACATTAAAGCAACGGAAAAAAAGCAACGTCTCATTTTAAAGCCTGAAGCTGATCGTTCGGTTTCATTCCAAAAAAAAAAAAGTTCCCCATAACAAACTTTTAACTGAAAACTCTCATATCAGATAAACTGATCTGAGAGCTGATGTGTTCAGGGGGTTTAACCACAGGGAGAGTCATTAACTATGAGCACGCTCCTCTAACATTTGACAACTACAAAGCGTCAATTTTCATTCATGTCTACATTAAATCTATTGTTTTACCATTTCAAATGCAAATCGTTTTCAAATGTTTTGCCTTGATATTTTACTATTGAATGCAATGGAAAACATACATTTACATGTAACCCGAGTGTCTGAAACACATGCATGTACTCATGTGATGATAATCTGCTCCCACAAACCCCAGAAAGTGGATTTTAAACTCTCTGGCACTTAGAGATAACATGAAGTCAAACAGTGATTAATTAGACATTCACAATAAGTAAGAAAACACCCAGCGGGAACACAAATTACCAAACTGTATCCAGGAATAGATAGATAAACACATTTCCAGAAGTTATATTTGCCCGCATTTAAACAAGTTTTGGGAGTGATAATCACATTTATTTACAGGAGTGAATCTCCAATGTTTTCTCTCCACAAGTGCTTCTGCTCTCCTGAACCTGTGATGGTTAACAGTGGGAACCACAGCGACGTCTATGTTAACAGTTTAATTTGGCTATTTTTGCACCAAAATAATATTGCCAACCAGAAATATATTACCATAAACCACCAACTGAGACAGTTTTTAAGGCTTAACAGATACAATTTAAAAATTAGTACATGTTGGAATTAACAATAATGAAGATTAACAAATGCTTTAGAAGTATTTTCCATAGTTCTTGTTAACTAAAGTAGTTAGTTGAAGTATGTCCGAATTTTCTATGCTAAAATATATTCTCTTAACCCAGTTTATTGTTGATTGATTACTATCGGTATGCCATACATCTCCCCCTAAACATCAAGTCTCCCAGGCTCCACCTAAAACACTGAGAGCGGTCCACCCAGATCTGTCAATCACGTTGAGTTTGGGGCGGGGCTACTGAAGAGGGCGGAGCCAGGGTGGGTGATGCGTTACATGTGAAAAGACATTCAGCTTCGGTTTCAGGCGTACAAGCTAAAGAAATCACTGCATTTAGACCTTCAAAGATTAAACAGGTCATGAACGTGTCAAAGCAAATGGTGCATTGCGATAAAACATTCTACGCTTCAATGCAGTATCATCACGCCGTCTGTTTAGAAAGAGAAATGTTCCAGACCCATTGGATTGGGTTTATTATAATCGAGACACTCGTATTCGCTCGCTTACTCATGACACAAAGCAACACAGCTAAAAGTATTTCTAATATGCTGGACCTTTTATTAAAAGTAGCCTATTTTACCCGTTGAGATATGCCTTCACACGAGGCGTTTGCAAGGTTGTGTCATATACAATATTTCTTATGTTACAAAAACAGCCTTTTTCCACCTTAGAAACATTGCTAAGCTACGTAATATGCTATCAGTTTCTGATGCAGAAAAGTTAGTTCATGCATTCATGACCTCGAGACTGGATTACTGTAATGCTTTATTAGCTGGTTGTCCTGCATCCTCAATAAACAAGCTACAGTTAGTCCAAAATGCCGCCGCTAGAGTTCTTACGAGATCAAGAAAATATGATCATATAACACCGATTTTATCATCACTGCATTGGTTACCTATAAAGTTCCGTATTAATTACAAGGTATTGCTACTGACTTATAAAGCCCTAAACGGCTTAGCTCCAGTCTATTTAACGGATCTTCTATCGCCCTATAATCCATCGCGCTCTTTGAGATCACTAAATTCAAGGCTTTTGGTCATACCTAGGATATCCAGAACCACCAAAGGAGGGAGAGCATTTTCACATTTGGCTCCAAAACTCTGGAATAGTCTTCCTGATACTGTTCGTTGCTCAGACTCGCTCTCTCAGTTTAAAACTAGATTAAAGTCGCATCTCTTCAGCCAGGCATTCATATAATCCTACAGTTCAAACTACAATCCGGCCTCTATCCAATGCCAGAGGAGAACTGGCCCCCGACTGAGCCTGGGTTCTCCCAAGGTTTTTTTTTTCTCCATTAAGGCACCTGATGGAGTTTTAGGACACCATTAGGTCACTTGATGGAGTTTTTCGGTTCCTTGCCACTGTTGCCTTTGGCTTGCTCAGTTGGGGATATTTTGGGGATATTTAATTTAATTTTATCAATCAATAAATTCCTATTGAAACAAACTTTGTTGTATTATTTTAATTTAATACTGTGAAGCTGCTTTGATGCAATCTGTATTGTGAAAAGCGCTATACAAATAAACTTGACTTGACTTGACTTAATATGGTTTATTTTTGTAATCCCGCTATGAGCCACTAGTGTCACAGAAGTGTCACCTTTAACTAAAGTTAACGGATTAGTTAAAGGACAAATGCTCGTCTCGCACGTCCACGACTTCACGCATTACGTAATCACGTTGGAAGTTCACGTGTGTTCCGGTTAAAAAATGTAGGGTATAGTCTCTCATTTTCTCCTCCAACTTCAAAATCGTCCGACATTGTTGTTTTACCTTTTATTTATTTATTAAAATGGCGTTTGACTGAGCCTTTGCACGCTGGCTTTGTAAACACTGGGTCTGTTCTTCCTCCTACGTCACGCTTGACCTTTCAACGTGATTACGTAATGCGTAATGGCGCATCACAACTAGTGCAAGACGAGCATTTGTGGTTAAAAAGTATATTTTTTTGATAAAATGGTCGATTGTTTGTCTAGATAAGACTTTTATTCCTCGGCTGGGTTCGTGTCGAGACTTTGAAGCTGCACTGAAACTCACATTTGGATCTTGTTGTATTTTTATCCATAAATCATTCTAAAACAGATACCCATAATCTGCTGCAATTAAACATTGCCCTTACCTTTAGATTAAGGATGTAAGATGTCGATTCAGGGTCCTCGGCGGCGCCTCTAACCAGTTCAATCTTGAATTCGAAAACACTGGGCGTTTGCCAATATTAATATTTCATTACAAAAAATCATGAAATATTGATAGGGAAAGACTTGTTTAAAAAGTTTTACGAATCACCACAACATGATTTCGTTTTATTTAAAAAGATTCAGAATAATACAAAGATAAAAATTCCAAAGGGAAAAATAACATAAAAACATAAAAGTCTTCACCCGAAATGCGGCTCTGAAAAAAACACTCAAGGCTTTTTACACTAACCCGGTTCTGGGCCTTCTAACTATGGGCTAATTATAATACAGCTTATTCCCTTATAAGGTCAAACTTTGGACTAGTCCTTTATTAACAAGCTTGCAGAAGCACATATTCAAAATATCTATTTTCTTTTCACACCTGTTTAATGCAGCACATAAGTTTGACTATCACAGCCCTTTTGACCTCTCTATAGTTTCACACATTTTCCAGGTCTGAGGCGAACGATGTTCACAGTTCCCTTTAAAAATACATGTGGTCCTAACAACATAAACATACTGAGTCCACATATACCCACACACACACAACACCTCTAACAATGACCCTTAAGTTCGCAAGTCAAGCTCAAATTATGATAATTTGAGCTTGTCCTGCAAATTCAACACATCCTCATTTGAGCAGTTGATTTCATTTTCAACCATAAAACTGTTTACAATGTGTATTATTGTCCTATTTAATCGTTCAGCTTGTCTGGCGGGGCTCATTTGCATATTCATAGAACCGCGAATACTAAATGAGGCAAGGGTGTCGGGTTACATTCGAGCTATTTTAAGGCATGAAGAACTTTTTTCAAGGAAAAAACTATTAAATATGTAATTTTGGTGATCAAAGATGAGTTTTAAGGGATAAAATGATTGACTACGGGGGACTTTAATATAATTTTTATTTTGAAAGATCATTTTTATTAACCGGCGTACACGATGGATCATTCCGAGGGAGTTGAGCCTTAGTGGAAGATCTTCTCCAGCGCCTTTCTCTCCTTCTTCTCCGCCTTGCGTTGTGTTCAACTATAAGATCATCCATAAAAATCTCAACCTTGTCTGTTACATTAACATTTCTTATTTCTGGGTCATTTCCATCCGTTACATTCAAAGCATGCAGATACTCTTTAATAAATACCATTTCTGGGGATTTATCCGAAGAAGATTTATCAGAAGAATTCATAATCATTTGTTTTCCAATATTTATTACAATCTTCAAACTGTTGGACCGCATTGAAGTCACTATATGGAGTAAAACCTTCATTTCTTTTCGACGGAAGAAAGAAAGACATGAATATCTTTGGATGACGTGTGTTGAGTAAAATATCAGGACGTTTTAATTCTGAAGTGAACTAACTCCTGTAATATTAATGTAAACTCTTGCCAAAATCGTATATCTAATTTTGAAAGTAATTGCACAGGCAAATAGCCCTGAATTTTGTGATTATCTATAACAAGCCTAATTTACATGGAAAGTTGGTGTGTTTGAACCCAAAAGAATGACAATGATTTAATTGAAATACTCAAAGCACAGCACAATTGCAGTGCATTTAGTGACTGATTGAATTGGATTGTGTGTGACACTTTCTTTACACCCACATACTCATCGCAAGGACCCGGTTCTACACACACACACACACACAGATAGCAGTTAAACTTTAATTCCCCTGCTGCCCCTGTGTGGGATTAAAGCCGGAGCAGGTGAGAGTGTCTCGGAGGAATAATTACAAACGGATGTGTGGAGGTAGATTGAGAGAGAGAGAGAGAGAGAGAGAAAGAGAGAGAGAGAGAGAGAGAGAGAGAGAGAGAGGCCACAAATAACCACTTCCAATGGCTGATCATATTTTACCTCCTCATTAGCAGAAAAGCAGAATGCCACAATTACTTTGACGGAGTGGCACGTCTGGACCGAGCTGAGAGCCGATATGAGGAGATTTGTGCATTTCTACCCACTCACTGGCTGAATTTCATCTGATGAAAGAGCAGTGTGTGTGTGTGTGTGTGTGTGTGTGAGAGAGAGAGAGAGAGGCAGGTAGACAGATGTTATTTTCACACACACTGTTTCACATAGATTTCAAATAGCTTGGGGTTTGAGCTTGTATGACTCTTAGGGCCCTTTCACACCTACCTTGTTTGGTCCGGATTTTCAGACGTTTCAGTTTGATCCGAATCAAAATCACAGGTGTGAAACCTCCCCCGGACCACGATCTGGATCAAACAGACGAAATGTGGTCAGACGTGAAGAGGTGGTCTCGGTCCGGATCAAACTGAACAAAGGTTTGGTTCGTTTCCAGTGTGAAAGCATTTTCTGTATGGTTCGGAATTTCAGAACATTTACAGGAAGTTCCGGATGTTCCCGCAGGATTGCTCGCAGTCTTCTCCTCCTTTCCTGCCGGCGATGATAAAATGTTCGCACAACGAGGACGTTGATTTGGTTTAGTTTAGGCTTCAAGTTTAGACTTAGACCCAGGGTGAGGTGCTTCAACATCAGTGTTATTCACCTCTCATTTCCCTCTGATTTTAGGGAAAAGTTATGGGTAGGGTTAGGTTTAGGGGTAGGGAATAGGGTAAGGACTAAAGTTTGGGACAGGAATGTTATTCCAGGATCAACAAAATATGTTGAACCAGGAACATGTCTTACTTGGCAAAATCACGGTGACCGTCTACTAGGACAGAATCCTAATTGAAATAGGACCCTCATATTTGACCATTTCTATCCTCATAACTGATTAAAATAGTCTGACATCAGCAGATTGCCAAGCGATGTAATTCTAATAAACATAAAACAAACAATTTTTAAAACTGGCTGCACGAGCGATTGCGATTTCTATTTAATTTTGGTTTAATTTCTATTAATTTTCAATGCTTTTAATTTTTGAATTAAACTGAATTTCATTATTGAGCAAATCCAGCTCAGTAGGTTTTTGGAGTTTTATGCATTATCAAAAAAAAAAAAAAGGCTATTGTGCATAAGAAAATATTGGTCTGATCATATATCAAATGCACAGTTGTGAGAAATCTCTAATATAAAGCTTTAATAAGATCAGTAACAGGCGACAGGTTTGTGTTTGAAAGCACCGGATGAAGGATGTGAGCGGAGGAGAAACCCAGCTGAATATTCTGCGATACGCATGACGCAATACGCACATGATAAGAGCACAAATCCATCTCAGATCAGAGAGAAAACTCGGAGAACATATTCAAGAACATTTTCTATTTTGGAAGCAACAGAAGCAAACTCAACTGATTTTGTATCCTCACTATGTCCTGAGTAAGAAAAGCCCAGAAGAATCCCATTAGGGGAAAGTTTAGAAAAAGACTCAAATATACGCCTATTCATTCTTATTCTCACGTGAATAGGGTAAAATATTTAACCTTTAGATATCACCATGAAACTTTCTGAGTTGACTACGTACATCAAGACAAACAAAAAATGTATTACAAGTTTTTTTTTTATTGTTTGTTAACATGGGCAAACGGTGCATAATCTAATTACGTATGTGCTAATTTGCATAAATACCACAACAGATCTAAACATTGGGTAAAGCCGGGTGAACATGTGTTGTTGAATCTTGTTGACACATAACAGTAAAATACTTAATGTTAAGGTCTGAATGGAACACATTTAGGCTACCCATGAACATGAAGTACTTTAGAAACCAGCCTTTATTAATTATTATTGCAGAGATGGGGTTTGAGGCTGGGTCCGTGAGACTGTTCCTTTCATATGGTGATATCCTAAAGGTTAACATTTTTAGATTTGAGTCTTTTTCGAAACTTCCCCCTAATGGGATTCTTCTGGGCTTCTTTTTCCCTTACTCATAGTGAGGATATAAAATCACTTGAGTTTGCTTCTGTTGCAATTTGTCCAAGGTTGAGCTCCCATTTTGGCTTAAAATGACTGGACTAATTTTCTATACAACGAAGATACGGTAACTAAAGAGGACAAAGAAATGACATCAAAGTATCTTGTTTAGATAAACGTAGATGGAGATGAAGATGGAGAAAATGTAGATCAATTATGGCAATGTTCATTTTGGGCTGAACTAACCCTTAAACTTTCATGCGTATGATTCATTACGAAACATCAATCAAAAACTTAAAAGTCCACAATATAAAAGTCCACATACATTATTACCAAAAATTTTGGAGAGAGAGAGAGAGAGAGAGAGACAATGAGCGAGTAATTGAGCATATTTTTCTGTTAATTATCTCTCAGTTCTTGCATTCAGAGGAAATGATCCACTGATGTTGAAATAATAGCCGTTTGTTGTCTGCTTTAATTAAGCTCATTTCAGTGAGACGTGGCAGATATGAGAGACAGCCAAGAACCACTGCAGTCCAGTCTAACGCGTGAACTCATCAGTGTGTTAAAGCACTTTTTTTTGGGACATATTTCCCCCTTATCATCAGAAAAAAAGTTACTGTAGAATTGAAGAAATAATCATATCCGACCTCAGGTCCAAAACACCAGGGCTGTATCTACCATAGACATCGAGGAAGTATTCACACAGTTCTCAAACTCATGGTCAATAAATAGTTCAATCTTAAATGGATACATGAGTAAAGGCTCGTTCACTCCCAGGAACTATAAGTATAAAGATGATGGTGTGGACGATAATATTCTGCAAGATTCTGAATAAATTGAGAATCACAATTTTTATTTTTATTTTTTTCAAATAGAGATCACGATTCTCCCACGATTCTGAATAGAGAAGTAAACAAAATAACATGTGATTTACTAGAGGTTCTGACAAAATTTTAAAGGTGCATTGCGCAAGTCTCTGAGTTTTTGCAGAACTATGCCCCCTCTGGCCGCAAGCGAAACTGCAGCCAGAAGTGTGCACGCTCACGGACAAAAGTTTTCTTTTTTTTATCTTACGTGGAGTTTGCGTTGGTGTTTGAAATGAACTACAAGCCGGTCTCTTAGAATCCATCTTCTACGGAGAATGGCGGCGAATACACAAACCTGCCAGACAGCCAGGTGAGCGTGCCGTGAACGCGCATGACGTCACGCCCAGTCTAAAATTCCGGCCCGAATCCCTCTTATTTATTTTACTTTACAGGATTATAGAGACAATCTCAGTGATCAGAGAAGGGCTCATTCAGCCCATCAGGCAATTGTTTAAGCATGTATGGGTTAGAAAACGGGTATTTTTAACATGAAAAAGTTGCTTAATGCACCTTTAATGGCTGGAATCTATTTAATAAAAAAAATAAAATAATTAATTGAGTGAATGATTCAATGACTCACTCATAGTTATAAATACTCATTGTTGGATGAATCAGCGTTTTTTGAGTGAATCTCTTGAATTAATGATTCAATGACAAATAAAAATGTTAACAGTCTCTGTGAGTAAAACTGAGTATTTCCTCCTTAAAACTGCAGTGAACCAAAGACAGTCTCAAAAACTCAAAAATCGCTGGTGTTTCTGACGTCACAAACTACCTTGTAACCAATCAGATCAACGTGTGATCGTCAACCAGTGGATCTCTGAGCTGAGCGAGTGAGTGGAGGCGGGGCTCATTTGCATATTCATAGAGCCGCGAATACTAAATGAGGCATGGGTGTCGAGTTACATTCAAGATATTTTAAGGCAATTGAAAACTTTGGTAATCACTTTTGTAATTTTGGTTATCAAAGATGAGTTTTAAGGGATGCAATTATTGACTACGGGGGACTTTAATATTATTTTGATTGTGAAAGAAGCATTTTCCTTTGTAAGGAACCTTTGGACCCACTGTATGTTAATGAGTTGGGGCTTGGAGGGATGATCATGGGACCATGGTTGGCTGATGATCGGGTGTTTGAATAGTGTCTCACCTTCTTGGTTGTAAGTGTTTCATTATCTGCAAAATCAGCTCAGAAACCATGGGGCGGCTTGAACTTTCTCTCTCTCAAACTTTTCCAATCTCCTTCGACTTGTCAAGTGGCCTCGGTGTGCACTCTGCAAATATTGCCTGGACCGCACATGAGTTACTTGAGCTACACCGAGCGACCGAACCAACTGTGAGACCAAATTGAAGAGCATTATAAAACATGCTCTGGGGTTTTGTGCCGCTCTCATTGTATTCTAATGGGTTTCCAATATAAGCAGCGCAGCAAGGGACACACATGTCTATTGGGTTAGGAATTATTCTGATATAAAAGCAATTATAACCATTTTCAGCAGAGGCTTTGAAAAGAAAGAAGGTGAAAAACGTATTAATTTTGAAATTTAACGGCACACTAACTATTCTAATTGGTTTACCCGGTAAGCGGTGATCCTACTTGATTACGCCTATATTTACCCATGTCTGCTTTTCAGCAAATCAGTTAGGAATACTGGCCGAACGTCTTCATGTTCATGAGCAAAGCAAAGTTTATACTTTTCCCTCACTATGGGCCTGTTTACGCCTGGTCACTTCGTTTAGATCGGATATTGTAAAAAGACCAAATGCTTTTGAGACGGATTAAATCCGATCCATCAAACCACTTCAGGGGAGGTTTGAGACACAATCCAAACGAAACTGGACAAGTGTAAATGCATCTGGGTGTTGAGGCCATACAAGTAAATATTTCTCCTCCCAAAATGGTAAAAAAAAATTATAAATAACAAGTGAGAACATGTTATACATGTTTTGAGCACTTCTTGCGTTGTTTCTTGCCTCTTCACGATGACTCGCTTAATTTAGTCCTAATTTTGTAGGTCGCTTTGGACAAAAGCGTCTGCTAAATGACTAAATGTTATAGGCTACCGGCTCCCATTTGCCATATACAGTATGACAGAAAGGATTAGGAATCGAAAATCGATTCTAATTCTGGAATCGGATACTTAAGGAGCCGTATGTAAGATTGTGGCCAAAACTGGTACTGCAATCACTTTCAAATGACTGTAGAGCGGTGTATCCCCTCCTCCTCCCCCTGACTCGAGGTTGCCAGATAGGCTGCAGGATCCAGCAGGAACGTCGGCTGACACGTAGCTGTGGTAACTAGAGCAGAGCTGGCAACCCGGATGCCGAAACACTACTGACTTCGTGATTGGTAGATAGGTGGAGGGTGGCGCTTCAGGCCAAAACACAACATGACAACATCAACATCAGTTGAGGGCTGCAACTTCACTTTTTAAATGACAATATCCTGGCCGGACTACTGTTGTCAGTGATACATGTATTTGAAATGAACATGATTTCTTAATGTCTAGTGTCATATCAGGGCCATTTTATGATTAATTGAAATACATTTCTTACATACGGTTCCTTTAAGGTCAGGAATCGGATACCTGTTATAAAATGTTTAATTTTGATTCCGCTTATCAATTCCTGTATGTGCCGTTTAATGTGGTTTTAAACCATTCAAGTGCAAGATGCGAAAGAGAACTAAATTCGGCACGTGTTCGCTATTCTCCAGAGTGTGCGCACAAAACCCCACCTCTTATATAGTGCGTGAACACTGAATCGAGACTGTTTACTTGACTTTAAGAATGTTTGAAATGTATATTAGTTAGTCTAGTTTATTAGTTAGTTCTTCTTTAGGCTGCTGCTGATTTTTCATTCATGGTATTCAGTTGAAACTATGTTTTATAAAAAGACAAAAAGACAATGTTTGATATCTAAATGTATTATTTAAAACATTTTTTTTACCATATTTGGAATTGAAACTGGGAATTGAAGAATCAGAATCGATAAGCAGAATTGGAATCGCTTAAACTCGATCGATACCCAACCCTAATGCCAGGCCACTGCAACACGCACTGCATTCATTAAGTTGAGTTGCAGATTATCTCTTTTTACTGAAACAACAGAAAAGTATTGAGGTAAAAATGTTTAAAAGAACAATTGCATTTGCAATGTATACGGCTACTTTTGCTTTAAATCAAAATTTAATGTTCACCTGATAGGTTTCATTCCATGCAATTTTTTTATATATATTTTTATCTCGTGACTAAATTGTGCCAAACAAAATGAAACTAATGAAACCAAGTCAAGAAATCAAGTCAAGGACAAAGATTTAACTTTTTACGCTTTTAACATTGCAGCTCTCTAGAATGTCACTTCCACTCATGACGTCTCAGTCAATCGATGTAATGATAGACAGTTTATTGCATCTATAAAGTTGTAACAGTGAACACAGAGACTCAAAAGCCATGAAGTGCTATTTTTTATCTTTTTATCTTGTTGAACAGTCGACTGTATAACATGTTTGATGGCTCTCAGCTTGTTCTCGAGTTGCCAACTGACCTTGTAGTGTAAAACGGTGGGAACATTCTTGATTGTCTCCAATCGTTTTCTCTTCACAGTTAGCTTTATGAATCCGACTGATGCTGCAAGGTCACCGCAATACTCTAAATCCCTGTGAAGGTGACCATTCAGGTTACAACCTGACTTACTATACATTCATTTAATACCAGAGATGGGAGGGTTACTTAGGAAATGCATTAAAAAAAATCCTGACTGTAATGTCATAATCATATCATTACTTCAATCAGCTCATTGTTTCTGCCTTAAATTATTGCATTGTTTAAATTAATGCATTTTTAGCAAACTGTGATTTTGTATATGCACATATTTGAAATGCATAACAGATCACAGATCACAATTGTAATCATGCATTTTCTGTAAAGCTGCTTTGAAATGATGTGTATTGTGAAAAGCGCTATACAAATAAATGTGAAATGAATTGAATGAATAATTTTAGTTGCATTTACTCAAACTGCATTGGTATATTTTTAGTTTCCCGCAAGCTTTGCATTTCACTGAATTGGGTAAATGTTGAAATTAAATGTTATTTTATGCATGTTTGAGTAAAAGCATATGCGGTTATGCTGACATGATTGTTAAATGAGGAATCTGGTGTTTGATGCTAATGTCAGTGCAGTGGTAAGTGCTGACAAACTAAAAATTGTGTCTAAAATTAAGATTAAATGATTTTGTGTAAACACTCATATTAAAAAAAAAAGTAAATAGTAAAATTGTATTTATTAACTTCATTTTCTCTCCATTTCATGTGTGAGTTCATTGAAAAATCTCAGTGCAAAAACGAGTTTTTGTCAGTGTACTTTATGTAATTTACAAATGTATACGGAGCTCCAAAAGGGACACGATGAAGGAAAAAAATATGTTTATAAACTAAAAATTGTGTCTAAAATTAAGATAACTGTGATTTTGTATATGCACATTTCTGAAATACATAACTTACACAGTTACTTCTGATAACAGATCACTAAATTGTAATATAGACTCATGCATTTTCTGTAAAGCTGCTTTGAAATGATGTGCATTGTGAAAAGTGCTATACAAATAAATGTGAATTGAATATAATCATTAAAATAACACAATAAGAAAGTTTTGGGTTACTACAAGAAGACCTCAAAGGCAAACAATTTTAATTAATTTTAATTAAACGTCCTTTTACAAAGTTGAGTCGCGAGTATGCATCCTATTTGCCAATTCAAATCATTTTTTAATCTTTTGTTATACATCAAAAAAAAAAAATCACAGTCTCAATATTTATTAAATGCATTGGTATACAGATCCACTATTTTAATGTAGTATCTTATCCCACACGTTCTGCATCCCAAGTCTCTCGAAACCTCCAGCTGAAGCTTTGCTTGCTTGGCCATTGGAGGTCTGGCAACCAAAACTGAAGTGCTAATAAGCAGAATGATCTATCGAGCGATCTTCCTCCAGGCGCATGCATTATAAATGCTAATGTCTCCCTAAAGCGCCGTCTCCCTTTGGTGCTAATTGCTGTATGAATGCGAAGAGGCAAAGAGAGAGAAACAGAGTAAAAAAAAAAATGTCAGAAAGTTGTAGCTGGGTTTGCCATCTGCTCTCAAGGTCAATCGTCATCTATAGCAAACACATCCGTCATGCCCTAAACCCGGTAAACAAGCACACATTACACCAGTGTTTCCAACACTGTTATTGCACATTCAAAAGCCTCCCACTGTTCGAGAACACTTGCCGTCGCTGCGGGCTGCAATCGCATCTATGGTTGGGGATGATGGCGAAAACATCCTAACAAGCGGTTGTAAAATTATACGGTCTAACAATGGCGTACTCATCCAGACTCCAGCATTATCCAGCTCTTCACTCACATTTGTAGATCCTCACTCTGTTCGTGTTGCTAATGCAACTCTTGCTTTATTTGTGCATTTCACTATTGTTGGCACACATGGGTGTATTTTACTGCTGAACTCAAATGAAAGTGTATTTCTAGCTCCCCCCGATGTGCGCTTATCATCAGCGAGATGTTTATGCTGAATACACCTTGACGACATAATGCAATTTACATAATTACAGTACAAGTACTACTGATTCAGGTTATAACTGTGTGTTCTGCTGTTCCCTTGTGTTTTAAATATCTTGATATGCAGAGGCTGTTTTTTTTTTTTTTCCTGGCATCAGTTTCATTTTGTGATTGTGATTGTTTAATCTAGTTTTTTGGCAGAGATACTCTCTCAAGTTCTTGTCATTTCAAGACTAGATACTGTAAAGCGCCACTGGCTGTAGATCATCCAGCATACGCTATGAATATTGTTGACTCTGTGACGAATTTGCTTGTTATCTTCCTCATTTGTTTGTAGATTTAGATGTAAGACTATTTAATACACTATAAAACTAATTCTACACATTAAAGTTTCAACTACCTAATCAAAAGATGAGCAATAGCAATATTAAAGCTGGCCTCAGAAGACACCTTTAAAGTCCCCACGAAATCAAAATTGAAGTGTTTTTGCTTTTAGTATGAATATTACTGTTATATACTGTTATCTATAAGCTAGCGCTCTCCAAAGCAATGACAAAATTCACATTTAGACGATATAAGCATTCAAAACTTCCGCCAATATGGATCAATGATAGTTAATCATCACTCTGCACTTCAGCTTCTCATCAGATTTTCTCTCCAATCAAATGCTCTCTAGAATCTGAAGCTCCGCCCCCTACATTATAAACAGACGCTGAAGCTGCGGACTGAAATCGGTCACTTGTTCACACATTTACTGTTTCCTACATGATGAACGGCACATAGTGCACTATATAGGGGACAGGGGACGATTCAGACAGTGTAAATATGCTTTCCATCGGGGGGGAATGAAGTCTGGTTTCAGCTCCGGTCCAGAGACACGACACACACAGAGCGGATCATGTGATCGAGTCCCACAGACCTGAAAACACATCAGACACGTTTGAGTTCTGCAGAATGCGGGATTTTAAAGCGATATTGAGGAGATTAAGAGGAGAAACGTGGAGAGATTAGGAGGAAACTACAGCTTTACTGGACGATCTGTGATATAAACTAAACGCTATTGGCTATTTCTAAAAAGGGGAGGAGCTTCTCCATATGCCCCGCCCTCTTCCTGTTTCAATGTAAATTACATCAACACACTAAATAATGCTGCGCGTTTCAAGGCACTTTGATAATTCTAATAATTCAGTGTTTAACTAAATTCTCACTAACTGATCCAAAGAAGCACAAGTTGCAACACCAGCTCCTTCTCCAGTTTAACTCTGACTCCAGAACAGTAAATGAGCTGAACTCCCCTCGGGCATCTGGTACCGAATATAAACTCCTGTTTTACAAGCTCAACATCCACCCACGTGCATAAAACAACATATTTAATCTTCTGCCCTATGCACTTTTGAGTCAGGGAGGGTGAAGTGTTACACAGACCTTTTGCACCATTTAAGCATCATAACCCAGGGCGGTTCATGCACGTCTCTTGTGGATTAAATGGTTTCCTTTTTCTTTTCTTTTTTCATCCAATATTATTGAAGTATGAAGACTCTTTCTCTAAAGGAAACTGCACAAAAGATCGGATGAAATGATAAGTAACGACAGTTCACAAATATGCAGAAAACAACAGCATGCTTCTCAGACCAATCAACCACATCCAGTTTATTTATTTATTTGAAAGTTTTTTTTAAAGTGCATTTGGTTTGACTTGAATAGAAATACCCGCATGTATGAATAACATTAACTAGACTCTCAACTAGTTGTGAGTCACATGATTAAAGTTGAGGACAGTCAAAAAAACGTCAGTTTTCAGCCTTTTTCAGACGTTTATTTTTTAATATTGGATGATAATTATGGTCCACACAGACTAACCCTGATTTCTTAAACGGCTTGATGATTAATTCTATCCAATCACCTTCACAACACTCGCCAACAGAGTAACTCAGCAGAATCACACAGGGTCATATACTGTACAAACTGACCATATTAAACATCAAAAGGCAACTATTATGCAAAATTCACTTTTACATGGTGTTTGAATGTGTGTGTTTGCAGTGTGTGTGTGCACAACCTACACTGGTAAACAATCCACATGTGCTTATGAGTTTTAATCATACAATTTTACAATACATGCATCTAAATTAAGCACTATATCTATTGTGTTTTATTCCTGTGATGGCAAAGCTGAATTTTCGATCAGCATCTCCAGTCCTCAGTGTCACATGATTCTTCAGGTTCAATTTATTAAAGATTTTTTTTTGCATTAAAACATCCCAAAATCACAAGGCCAGTGTTATATATTTTGTTAAGTTGATTACTTACAATATCCCAAATGTTCCCAAATCGTGAGAAAATTGCGATTTTAACCAAGGAAATATGAGCGTGTGAGCTATGAGTATGGAGCGAATTATGCAATATTAAAGGTATAGTGGAGGATTTTCTTTTTCCGGGTGGATCATCAAGACTATTGGTCCTCCTAATAGTCAATCATTCTGGTGATATGTTTACGTAAGGCCGTTGTACGTGCTCGTCCTTTCTGCGCATGCACACTTTCAGGTGTATATGTGTGGTGAGCTATGGTTTCAGCCATTCATTGAAGCTCGCCGTTCTCACCGGGTTTTTTCAAAATGTCTGAGGGTCGCAAGAGAAAAAGTGTCTACGAATTGTATGACAAGAAGAGAAAGGCCTCTGAAGAAAGAAACAAGACCAGAGTGTTTTTGGGAGAATATTTCACACGCGGGCGTGCGCTAAAAGCACAGGTTGGGCTTCCCACTGATGCCTCAGTCGTGAAGTTTCTACTCGACAGGTAAAGTCTGGCATGCTATTTAAAATCACTGCTAGTAAAAGTTAATGTAAGCTATGATTAGCGATGCTAGCGTTTAATAGGCGTCCCCTCTCGGGAGCAGGTAGAGTGTTGCGCATGTGCATTTTTTCAAAAAGTGGGGAGGGCGGTTCTCTTCTAAAATTCGGGAAAATCCTCCGCTATACCTTTAAAATATACGAAGATATGCAATAAACATTTTGCAAAAGAAAACCTCAAAAAGGTTAATTATAGATCAAATAAGACAGAAACACACCCGTTCACCGGTCATTTTCCTCTGTAGGCAAAGATAAGTTTCAAATCAGTGCTTCTCCCGGGAGACTAGTTGAATGAAATGAATCCCTTAGATTAGCGCCATCTACTGGTTTAGAAGAGGAAGTTGCTCAACTGCATTTGTGAGAAAATCGAGCCGAGAGATCTCATAAAAAGCCAAGTGTCACGCGATCATAACAGACAGATATGCATTTGTATGCACTAGATTTGGTATTTGTTCAAAGGTTACATGCAATTTGTAGGATGGTTTGTATTTATTTGTGAAGTATTATCTTGGCTCATTTATTTATATTTGTAAAACACAATACATATTTGTTACTCCACTGCATTTTCATTTTTGTACTTGCACATTGCTTTCTGTTTGTTTGCGAGTCGAGTTTTCCTTTGCGAAGTAGATCGAGTTTGTTTGCAAAATGCTGGATTTGTTTGTTTAATTATGGCACATAATTCGCTCCATATTGGGAGTCGCCAGTCAATGGCGTCATATCCGCGTTACCCTCGGTTTCCGCTCGTACTGCGTGGAGTCCTGGACAAATGCGGAAGTTGTAGTTGTTAGCGTCTATCCAAGCAACAAACGTTAGCTTGTTTCGCGCAGTCGTTATGGAACACAATTATTCTTTACCGATTGCAACTGGTTCTGTCGACAAAGACAAGTCCCATAAACATAAACGTCAACCAAACGTGTATCTAATGTTTTTACTTTTAGATAGGCTAGTTATGTGCATAATCCTAAGTCACATAGAAGTTGCAATTCAGCATGCTTAATTTTATATATTCCAAATGTAGCATTCGGTAATAGTTATGTTTATGTAAGGAAAGTATTATTGCTTTAGGTTTGTGTTTAGTTTATTGACACTGTTTATCACGTCTGGTGTTTATGGCCATGTAAATAAATATAGCATGTGTTATACATAAAGATTGATCAGTATTTTGATGTGGGTATATGTTCGAATGTACTTTTACAACAATTGTTTAGAGCACGTAAAACTGCGCAGCGTTATCACAACAATGCATCCGACAAATACAGTAACATCTGTGATAACCAATTTAGTATTAAACCTTACTTTTCTTGCGGTTAATTCATTTTAATGAATTTAATGTCATTAAACGCAACATTTATAAAAATCGAACTTTACCTCATCCATGATCATGACTTTTCGATTCCCGTCTGACTGATTTACATCCTTCACATCGTCATCAAGCTACGCCGTAGTTGCTGGTTGGAATGTAGCGCCCTCTAGCGGCAGAAAATCGTGCATATTGTACCTTTAAAAGCAAGATTCGTTTATGTTTAACTGTATCACTTTCATTGCTGAACACATTTGAGAGGAGAGAGCTTCCCATGACAGACTGCTATTGCCTTTCCAATAGTTTATTGTAAATGAAATCACATTTAGGTTATACGGTAAATGTTTCTGAGCTAAATAATGGCTGCCGTAAAAGGCCAAAAGGTTTTTTATATGTTTAAGAGCTTATATTAATGCTTAAGACACAATAATCATATATTTAGGCTACTTGTTATACCATCTGCATAAGGAATGCGACCGCAAATATCATTAAAGGTGCACTCAGTAATTATTATTAATGTTTTTCTCTGATAAGTTGGACTGTTGTATCCAATATAATTGTGTGCAATGTATTTTATTAACGTTTAGGATGTTGCTTAAGAAAATATCTGCATATATAAACAGCTCAATAGAGTTTTTGTCTTCTCTTGAATGCTTTTCCTCCTGTTTTCGACCGTATGCATCAGTGCCGTTTCCCTCAAAGGATTCCTCTCTTTTCAACCTTTCCTTCTTCTCTCTCTCTCTCTCTCTCTCTCTCTTCTGTTCTTGAATGGTGTGAAGTAATGTTGTTGGGCCATGAATCTCCACTATACATCACCCTATAGATCGCAGTCAGAGATGGCATATTTAATTCAGCGTGAATGCTGTTGGCTTTGCACATGTTCGGTATGCACTGGAGATTTGTGTTAACATTATGTATTACTGACCTTTACAAGAACTACATGCCAGTTTCAGTCACTAACTAAAATATAGTGATGTTGCTAACTACATTTTTCAATAGTGTGACGGAAGCTGTTTTTTTAATATAGAATTTTCATTTTTTGGAATTAGAATGTTTCTCGTTCAAAGGTTTTTATATTGAATGACAACTTTCCAAAAACAATTACTATACAATGGAATATACATTTTTTCCCATTTTTTACACATTAATCACTGGTTTTCTGTCACAGCTTTACATTAATCGAATGCCTCTCATTCGAAAAGGAAATTTGGTTATTTAGATTTTTTTTGTTTGTAATTAACTGCTTATAGTTTACATAAATCCTCACTTTAGTTGTGTTCTCACTTTGTGCATTTACAAAATGTTTATTTTTTATTTTTTAGGGGTTCAAGCATGAAATGCTGAAACCCTATTGTAGTTGTAAGGATTTGTAAAACTGATCGTGCAGGACAAACCGTAAGGCCTAGAGACTTGAAACCTGGCCAGATGGTAGGCCTCAATTTGGGGACAACCTATCAGAGTATGACCCCGATTGGCCCATAGGTGGCGCTACAGCAACCAAAAGTACTAAATCACTCATAACTCTTAGATCGTTTGTCCTAGACTCGGACAAAATGTGTATCTCCAATCTCGATTTAGGCCGGGAAAATTTTCTGCTATGTTGAATTTTGTGCAAAGCCTACTTTTGCGAACTAGTCCCTGGTTTTTCGCCCGATCGGAACCAAACCAGTCTAGGATGATTCTCTGGATTCCCTTGATCAATAATGGAAAATGGTAAATTGCCTGTATTGGCTGTAAATAGTCTTTTCCATTTATGATGTCAGTGTTTAAAAGTTTGCTAAATAAAACGTTGTCTTTTGATGCTTATGTGCTTAAAGGCCTTAAATGCTTGAACCCCGATAAATGCTGCTTGCAGCTTTAATTTTATTTTTGTATTTGCTGTTTAGAATTACATTTTTTCACGTTTTATGTTTGATCATCCTGTCACTTGTTGAGATCCTCAGTGTTTTTGTACCATATAAATACTGGCATTTTAAGAGAATTTCAATATATTTTTCTGCTTTTTGTGTGTAGTTTGTACAGAAGTATTGCTAACCTTGAAGTTAAAGCTTAAAGTCTAGCTTCCCCAGCTCTACCACATACATACAACTGTGTTTGAGACAGCTGTGATCCTTTAAAACACTATACATATTGACTTTAAGTCGTCACCGTCTGTATAAAGACACGAGACTTTGACAGAAAGGTTTGACCTCAGATTACAGGGATGTTTAATGATGAAATGACTCGTCCCAACATTCGTCTTTTTGCACACCTCTTGGTTTGTTGAAGCGCATGTTTCTGCGATGGACAGGTTATAGATGTGCCTGTTGCGGGACTCGAGACCTCCTGCGGTCCCCTCACTGATTTACAGTGTCCACATCAGGCGGACTCGTGCTGTTGCTAGGCAACTGCTTAACAAGACAGGAATTTGGGCAGTAACATGTCAAAAGAAAGAAAGAAAAAGAAAAAAACTTCAGCCCAAATCTCAAGGTTATAATTTGCATTATTCACGTACTTTAACTTCGCTGACAGCTGTGGTACGTAACTGAGCCGTCTAGGTCAAACACAAACAAATCTTGATATTATGATCCTCATTTCATAAAGAGTTAGTATTTCACCTGTGTATATTCTTTTGTAATTTTATTTTTTAAAACGTTATACATATATAGCCTAAGTGACCAAAAGAGACATTAAAAATCATTAAAACATGAGAATGTGCATAAGTTAAATGTTTATATATATATATAATTTTAAATATAATAAAAGATCATAATATTTATTAATATAGTTATTTAAATGTTATAGTTTATATATAGTTTTTTTTAATGTATTTCCACTGAGGCTGCAATTATTTGATAAACAATACAGTAAAAACCGTAATATTGTGAAATATTATTGGAACTTGCTGTTCTCTATGTGAATATATTGTAAAATGTATTTTATTCCTGTGACCTTTTCCTTCAGAAATCATTTCATAATCATTTTGCTTCATATTTTTGTGCAATTTTATTTCAGGATTCTTTGATGAATAGAAAGTTCAAAAGAACAGCATTTATTTGAAACAGAATCTTTTGTAACATTATAAATTATAACCAATATAAATTTTATAACAAGTAAATGCATCCTAGCTGAATAAAAGTAATATATTTTTTAAAAACTTTTAGTAGTGTATATTATATTATCTGATTTGATGTTTATATACCTGTCATAATTAATCTTATATATATAAAATATAAAAAATATTTTATATATTATATATTTTATATTATATATTTTATAAAATATTTTATATATTTTTTTTATATATATACTTTCTCTTTCTCTCTTGCACTCGGGGGGCGTATCCACATTAAAACTTTTGTCCAATAAAATGCTTTCTAGAATGCAAACGTCACTCTCATTATAAATGAAGATATCGTCATTCGTCACATTCACGAAATGTTTCGTACACACAGTCTTTAAACGTCCCATCAAAGGTCTGTTCTGTGAGAGGTGCCAGGAAGCCCAAACCATGATGGAGCGAGACAGATGCTGCCGAGGTGCTGATATGCATAGGAATATGTTTCATTACTGCGACCGGCTGTCCAGTTTTACCCCAGTTTGGCACACGTAGATGCCATTCTGCCATTCTCCCCAAATCTGTCTAAACGACAACCGACCCGCTTTGGCTCTCCATCCAGATCCCGGCGCTCCGAGAGGACAGACATCAGTAACCTCCACCCAACAAGCTCCTTAATTATAATAAACCTGCCGACACACGAGACGCCACTTCTCTTAATTAAATTAAGATCATTTTTATTGACTTAATTGTTTGAGACAAGCCATTGGACTGCGCCGCTGACAGCACAAATGATGGAGGATGAGTAATTAATGTGTTTTTTAATTGGAGTGGACGTCTGATGAAGGCTGGTTTATATGGGGCGATGAGAGAGTCTGTGGCCCTCAGGTTTTAATTCTCTTCATCTTAGGAGTCTGATGTATAGCTGTACTATATAAATATAACGACACGTCATCCGAGCGGGCGAAGCTGATCATCGCAGGAGGGCGAGTTTGTCAAAACCTTCAGATGTGAGCGCAGGCACAGGTTGACAGAAATGTTATTGTGAGGCACAAAACATTCGTCACAAGTTGCAATTATTAACGAGGCCAATTTATAGCTCCGGTAGGAGAGATCGGATACAGTGAGATGTGAAGCTGAACGAAGCAATCTGTGCCAGAATCTCAGGTTTCTCAGAATCTCTTTTTGAATCTCAGGTTTTTCGAGGTCTGACCTCAATTGTTAAAGTCTGGACCCGTACAGATTTTTAATACTCTCAATTTTATTTAAAGTCCCAATGAAGTGCATTGAAACGCGCAGCATTATTCAGTGTGTTGACGTAATTTCCTCTGAAACAGGAATAAGGGGGCGTGGCTTATTGATAAGCTCCTCCCCTTTTTAAAAATAGTTTATATCACAGATCGTCCAGTAAAGCTGTAGTTTCCTCCTAATCTCTCCCCGTTTCTCCTCTTAATCTCCTCAATATCGCTTTAAAATCCAGCATTCTGCAGAACTCAAATGTGTCCGATGCGTTTTCAGGTCTGTGGGACTCGATCACATGATCCGCTCTGTGTGTGTCGTGTCTCTGGACCGGAGCTGAAACCAGACTTCATTCCCCCCCGATGGAAACCATATTTACACTGTCTGAATCGTCCCCTGTCCCCTATATAGTGCACTATGTGCCGTTCATCATGTAGGAAACAGTAAATGTGTGAACAAGTGACAAGTTTATAATGTAGGGGGCGGAGCTTCAGATTCTAGAGCATTTGATTGGACAGAAAATCTGATGACAAGCTGAAGTGTAGAGTGATTAACTATCATTGATCCATATTGGCGGAAGTTTTGAATGCTTATATCGTCTAAATGTGAATTTTGTCATTGCTTTGGAGAGCGCTAGCTTATAGATAACAGGCTGACATATTCATAATAAAAGCCAAAAACACTGAAATTTTGATTTCATGGGACTTTACTGTAAGTATTGTTTTAACAGCTCTGCCTGAATGAAAGATGAATTATAGTTTCAACAACAGCCGACACAGATCCTATTACTGACATTCACCTCAGCGTCACAGTGAATGTATGAAAAGCTGATTCATATTGTCAGGATAGTGAATAAAACCTCTTTAGAGTCTCACAATCAGATTGCCTTTAAACTGGGGAAGTTTAATGTGTTTAGAATTGAATATGTGGAAATAATGTCTTAAAATATGTTACGATTATTTCTGGAAGCTGTAATGTCTGACAAATTATTATTATTTTTTTTTTTTTTTTTAAGTCTCGTTAAATCTTAAAAAAGAAGTAGAAATTGGTTAAATTATGTTGATGAGTTGAGCTAATGGGGAAACTTGACTTGCATGGCAACATTTGTGGTTTCTAAATGACTAAGAAGCCGCAAAATTAGCCCGAGGCACACAGTTCTTGCAGAAATACATTTTCAAATCTAAGTAATTAAGAAATTACACGATACACAAGTGAATATGAGCAGAGTTGTTGTTTTTTTTGCATAAGTTGTTTCCCTCACAAAACAGAGAAAAAACAGTGTGATATGTTTCTTCTTCTTCTTCTTTTATCTATTTTTTATTAGAGCTAATTTTGTCACATGAGACTTACACTGCAGATCCTTCACATGATACAGATGTTTGTTCATACAGTTATCATCTCTATAATTATACTAATAATAATTAAAAACAGTCATATTTAGACAGAACTCTCTGTTATTTTGAGTTAATCAACTAAAATGAAGCCAAATGAGTTTCTGTTATTAATACACTGGCACAGAGTTGCAAATTTACTTGATTATAACAAATATCTACACTCTAAACAAAAATGGTGCTAAATAGCACTAAAAGTGGTTCATTGGCTTGTAATCATAGGGGAACCACTTTAAGTGCCATATAGCACCTACCTTTGTCAAATGGTGCTATGTAGAACCATAAGAGGTGCCATATAGAACCTTAACCACCCCAAAGAACCGCTAAAGAACCGCTGAAGAACCAAACTGGGCTTAACAGGTTCTTTAAATGGTAGTGGTGCTATATAGCACCTTAACCACCCCAAAGAACCGCTGAAGAACCAAACTGGGCTTAACAGGTTCTTTAAATGGTAGTGGTGCTATATAGCACCTTAACCACCGCAAAGAACCGCTAAAGAACCGCTGAAGAACCAAACTGGGCTTAACAGGTTCTTTAAATGGTAGTGGTGCTATATAGCACCTTAACCACCGCAAAGAACCGCTAAAGAACCGCTGAAGAACCAAACTGGGCTTAACAGGTTCTTTAAATGGTAGTGGTGCTATATAGCACCTTAACCACCGCAAAGAACCCCTGAAGAACCATTTTTTTTTAGTGTGTATTTCTAATCATTCATAAGAACATCTGTAATTGAGCTTATAAATAAATCGATTTATTTTTTGGAAGTATTATTATTATTATTATTATTATATATTTTCCTCTCCTTTTGACCGACTCAAATCTAGTACCAACCAAATGTTTTAATGTTGTCTCTCTCTCTCTAAAAGAGCGGTTTCATAATCCTGGTAAAAACGAGGCAGGAAAAGAATGTCATTCTGTCTGAGCTTAATTAAAAAAATGTGAAGCTTGGCTCATTTACTTTATATTTACTGACTCAAAGATTATAGTCATAATTGTTTGTTATTTTTTTTGGTCCTAGAGCTAATTTACAACCTCGACTGTCCTTCACGAGTTGCTAATCACTTTAAAGAAACACAGGTGATAATTCACTGTAATTCAATAAAGAGGACCGTGTTCAGGTCAAACTATTAATAATCCATAACTTTAGCATAACCAGGAAGCATCAAATGTGGCTATATATCATAATTACATTGAAGAACAACACCAAAGTAGCTGGAATGAAGCATTCAGAACATGTCTTTATTCAATTAACAAAGGTTCTGTAAATTAAATCGTTTGCATACATTTTTATATAATTGTGTTATTTTTCTGTTTATTACTGTGAAGCTGCTTTGAAAAATAATAAATAATTCTTAAATAATTGTACAATGTGGTATTTTGTACATGCAACTTAGATATTTTGGTCCCACTTTATATTAAGTGGTTTTAAGTAGTGTAATTACAAATGTAATTACATAAATTAATTACATCTGTAATTACATGCAGGTATTTTTAAAATATAAGTACAATGTAAAAACATGAATGTACACAATAAGTCCATTGTATCAAATTATTGTATTAATTTCAATGTCGGTACATAGTCGTTAAAGCCACTTAATATAAAGTGGGACCGATATATTTTTAATAAAATATATGGTAACACTTTACAATAAGGTTAATTAGTTAACATTAATGTATTAACTAACATGAACTGACCATGAGCAATACATGTGTTACTGTTTTTGTTAATCTTTTTAAATGTTAGTTAAAAATACAGTCATTCATTGTTTGTTCATGTTAGTGCATTACCTAATGTTAACAAGATTTTAATTAAGTATTCATAAATGTTGAAATTAACATTAACAAAGATTAACAAATGCGGTAACACTTTATTTTACAGTGTCCTTGTTACATGTCACATGTATTTACCATAGTTATAACAGTAAATTATGCATAATTACATGCAACTAACCCTAATCCTAACCCTAACCCTATAGTAAGTACATATAGTTAATTAATATTACTCAGTGCTTAAATATATAATTACACTGTAACAATGACACCTTAAGATAAAGTGTAACCAGTGCGGTTCATTAGTTAATGTTAACTAACTAATGTTAACTAATGAACCTTATTGTAAAGTGTTGCCAAACCTATTTTCAGGTTTCCCACTCATAATTACAACTTTACTTTATTTTACAAATTTTACTACATCTCTTCTTGATCAAGTTCTCCTCTTCGGAAATGATATTCACAAGTAAAAAACGAAAACCGGCACAATTTGACTAAATATTATGTATATGGATTATGCAGAGCAACCAAATCCTAATCCTAACCCTACAGTAAGTAGGCCTACATGTTATTAATTATTATTACTCAGTGCTTAAATATATAATTACACTGTAACAATGACACCTTAAAATCAAGTGTAACCAGTGCAGTTCATTAGTTAATGTTAATTAATGAACCTAGAGTTTCCCACTCATAATTACAACTTTACTTTATTTGACTAATTTTACTGCATCTCTTCTTGATCAAGTTCTCCTCTTCGGAAATTATATTCACAAGTCAAAAAAACGAAACCCGGCACAATTTGACTAAATATTTCGTATATGGATTATGCAGAGCAACAGGGCTTTTTTTAATTACATTTATCAAATCACCGGAGCAAATTATAAACACATCCATAAACAAAACCACAGCGCTCCAGTGCTCCGACTTCAGCTCCAGTTGTTCCCCGTCACGGCCGTGTTAAACGGGCCGTCGGAGGATTCGGGTGAGGACTCTCTAAGACACGACACAACATAATGACTCGGGTATTATGGTTAATTGGTTTTCATTATCTTCCTCCCAGGTGGCATTTATCTTAGCAGGAATCTGGTGGCATCTGTCCTTGTAGTACACACACCCGTACAGCGCTTTTAATTAAAACAATTACCATGAAGGGCATCTAAGGAGAGGAGTTTAATCACAGAGGGGAATTAGTTATTAAAATCAAATTGTTTTCTAAATGGTGTAATGAGCCGGTCCAATTTCACCTGGCCAGCGCCGGCGATAAAGCTCAAGTACGGGCTTCCGGCTCATTAGCAAAGCAGTTCCTCACGGAGATTTAAGTAACTATGTTGATGTTTGACAAGGTAAAGTGTTGAGGTACGTTATGTTAATTCATTGGTTTTCATGTAACACAGCCTTGTAATGGGTGGAGAACAACTTCAAGGCTTTGCGTGTTGGGAATATCCAGCGTGTGTAAAACATTAACAATCGCGCATAATTGCAGATCTTTAAGGTCTTTTATGGAGACCTTTCGTGCATGTGCATATAAACACCCGATGATAGTTAAACGCATTGTTTTAATGGCAATTTTTCCTGTCCTTGACCTCATTAGACGCCGGGCCTCGTAATTTCAGGACGGCGAGGTTATGCTGTGTCTTTTCCATATAGCGCTGGAAAATAAATTAAACAGTAACCGGGGTTGAGGATTCAATCTCCTAATGGATAATGCCTGTACGACGCTCTTGAGAAGGGCACTCAACCTTAAACTGTTCCAGTGGCGCAGAAAAGCTACATTAAACCACATCTAACTGGGGCCGGTTTCACAAAGATAGACTATGGCTACGATATAGCTTAGATAGTCAGACTTCAGATAGACATCTAAATCAGACCGTTGCACACAGCACTTAAAGGATTAGTTCACCCCAAAATGAAAATTTCCTAATAATTTACTCACCCCAACGCCATCCAAGATATCCATGTCTTTCTTTCCTCAGTGGGAGAGAAATAATGTTTTTTGAGGAAAACATTTCTGGATTGCCGGCGCCGGCAATACTATTTGAATACTATTCATATTCATCAGAATGTTATTCATATACTATTCATATTCATATTCACTGAATACTATTACTATATATATAATAGCAAACAATACTATTTGAACTATCCTCCTACGTACAGTCGCATTGTAAACAGAGGGGCGGTACTTCTGCTGGCGCCGGCGCCACCTTTCAACGTGATGATGTAGTTCCATGTCTGTTTGTTGATCAGCTCAATCCCAACTATTGAAGGTAAAAAGTCTATAAATGTATTTTTTTTGTGTGAAAATGACCTATCGTTTCGCTAGATAACAACCTCTTCTTCAGCTGTGATCGCGTACAGCCCGTTTAAACACTTCAAAGACTTTTGAAACTGCATTGATTTGGACTGAAAAACGATGGGAACCAATGAAGTCCATTGTTAGAAGAAATATCCAGAAATGTTTTCCTCAAAAAACATAATTTCTCTCCCACTGAGGAAAGAAAGACATGGATATATTGGATGGCGTTGGGGTGAGTAAATTATTAGGAAATTTTCATTTTGGGGTGAACTAATCCTTTAAGACTCTGACTATCTTAAGTAGGACTACACTGCAATGCATACTGGGTAAATTAAGACACTTTTCAAAACAAAAATTAGCGCATTCAACCGCTCAGTGCAGTTTATCCCAGCGGAAAATATGTGTTTGTTGGAGGAGTTTAACAGTTACAAGGACATTTTACTTGGAAATTTAGCGGAGAATGTAGTAACAAGAATAAATGTTTAAATTATGAGCCATTTTTCCCTTTTCTTTTGGCTGTTTGTAATGTAACTGATTGTTACTGCTGGTTGCCAAGGTAACATAGAGTCTTAGACCTAAGTTAGCCTGGGGTTAAGGTGTCTAATGTTTTTGGTCTAAATTAAATCAGTCTTTATTTTTGTGAAACAGTCTAACTTGCATTAGACTAGTCTATGAGCAAATGTTAGACTTGTCTAACACTATAGACCGCTCTAAAATAGCTTTGTGAAAACAGCCATAGAGACTGAGTTTAGGCTGAGACTCGGGACGATCACGTTTGGCCTTCAGCGCACATCAATATTCACTGTTTACAACAAAAGAGCTACAAAATATGTCTGGAGAACACTGAACTCAATTAATATTGCTATGAACTGTATTGCCTGAATTTGTTTTCTCAAAATTAGGAACATGACATAGTCTGGCAGTTTTGTGCATACAGTAAACAACACTGGGCTGAATATTGTATTGGTATATTAGCCAAATTACCAATTTTGTGTCAAAATAAGAGTTAATTGGATGCACACACACACACACACACACACACACACACACACACACACACACACACACACACACACACACACACACACACACACAAAAAAAAAACTTTTAAGTGATTATTTTGCTACCCTAACTATGCACAATTTTATTAATTGTTGCCATTTATTATATGGATTTTGCATGTTTTTTCTTCTTCTTGGGACAAGCCATATGATCAAGTTTCAATAAATCTTTAATTATAATTTTTTAACATACTGTACTATATTGTGATTGTCGTCAGTGACGTTAAACCTGATGTGCTGCATTTGCAAGAAACTTGAGAGCTATAAAAGAGAAAAGAAAAAGGTCACAAAAGAAAAACGTCACAAATCTGTCACATGACTTCAGAAGACTTGGTATATACAGTACAGGCCAAAAGTTTGGACACATTACTATTTTTAATGTTTTTGAAAGAAGTTTCTTCTGCTCATCAAGCCTGCATTTATTTGATCAAAAATACAGAATTTTTTTTTTAATTTTGTGATATATTATTACAATTTAAAATAATTGGTTTTCAATTTATTATACTTTAAATTATCATTTATTTCTGTGATGCAAAGCTGAATTTTCAGGATCATTACTCCAGTCTATCACATGATCCTTTAGAAATCATTCTAATATTCTGATTTATTATGAGTGTTGGACACAGTTCTGCTGCCTAATATTTTTGATGAATAAAAGGTTAAAAAGAACTGCATTTATTCAAAATAAAAAAAAATATTTTCTAATAATATAATTTACTATCACTTTTTATCAATTTAACACATCCTTGCTGAATAAAAGTATTGATTTATTTCAAAAAAAGAAAGAAAAAAAATGACTGACCCCAAATGACTGACCAGTCGTGTATATTGTTGTTACAAAAGATTTCTATTTTTAAAACATAAGCTTTTTTTCAAACTTTTTATTCATCAAAGTATCCTAAAAAAGTATCACAGGTTATGAAAAAATATTAAGCAGCAGAACTGTTTCCAACTTTGATAATAAATCTTCATATTAGAATGATTTCTAAAGGATCATGTGATAGACTGGAGTAATGATCCTGAAAATTCAGCTTTGCATCACAGAAATAAATGATCATTTAAAGTATAATAAATTGAAAACCAATTATTTTAAATTGTAATACTTTTTAATTGTAAAATTGTGAAACTTCTTTCAAAAACATAAAAAATAGTAATGTGTCCAAACTTGTGGCCTGTACTGTATATATGAACTACAGTTATGGTGCTTTCTTGTCAAGTATATCACTATCCACTTCTGTTGAATAGAAAAGAACAGCTTGGACATAATGGCTAAGATCTAAAAAAATCTTTAATAATTATATATATTACAATAGTATATTATATAATAGTCACGGTTTGGGTTTTGTTTCTTGTCATTGTCATGTGATTTTTCCATGCCTGGTTTTCCATGCCTGGTCATGCTTTGTGTTTGTTTTATGTTTGATAATTTTGCGTTTGGGTCCTCATCTTTAACTTGCCTCCAGTGAATTCGTTACACTAATATAGTACTGATCCATGAAAATGGTTAAAAACTATATTCTTCCATTCTAAGACTGACAACTAAACAAGACTATGAAACAGAATATAATATGTTACAGCTATAACACTAATATACCATACTATACTATAATATAGGCTAGACTAGAGAATGACATATGCGGTGAGTTAATTCTAGAATATTGTTAATTTTTGGTGAAGATATTCCTATAAGAAACTTTCAGTAACGTTTAAAAAAAAAATAATATATAAAATAAAACAAAATAAAATGTTTCCATAAAAGCATTTAAAAAGTTTTCAAATTACAATGCCATTGAAACGCCATTTACAGTCAGAAATTCAAATATCAATATATTATATCCTTGTGTATAATTTTTTTTTTAATACTTCCTGTAAAATGAAGTATATGGGGAAATTCACCCTTTAACTGGTCTGATCCAGTATCATGTGTGTCAAAGTTGACTCTGTAGTTACAGAAAACAGCTGAAATATTCTTCCCAGCATCATAGATTATTCATAACTTCATAGTCTTACTCCTCTGATATTGTCCAGCTTGTTCACAACTGTAATAGAGATATTGCCTTAAATCAATAAGTATTGATGATATCATTGCAACAAATGCTAAAGGCAATGTGATGGTCACATATCACTTGATTACATTTCATTTCTAATACTTTTTTTTTTTTTTGGCTGATCACATACAGTAATAGCTCTCTGTTTGACATGAAATCTACTTTTTTGAAAGTAATATCCAGTAAAATATTTTCTGAGTTACACACTAGCTGTGTTTCCATCCATCTATTTTTATGTGCATTTTGGGATATTGCATCAAAAAAAAAAAAAATATATATATATAATAATAATAATAATAATAGACACGCCAAGATATGCATAAATTCAAAAAATGTATATTAAAAAATTATGCGCAATTAATTTTTTATTTTTTTATCCGTTAAGAAAACTTTCACAACAACGATGGAAACACATTTACTGAATGAATCCCTCGATGCTCACACAAACCTCGTGTGACGTTGTGATTGGATAACTGGACTAACCAGTGGAAAGTCTGTCATTTGATGTCTGATGATGAAGTTTGATGGTTTTTGTTCTGGATGGGATGGAAATGCTGTTTTTATGCAATATTCCAAGTTAAATTCACAACTTCGGATGGAGACAAAGCCACTGAACGTCTACTGTTCCTGTTCTATTGTAAAATACTCAGTTTAATGAGGACATCTGAGGTTTTGCTTCCACTTGGGGGCCTTGAATAATGTTTTTACCCCCAAAACCTTCCATCGGTTATTTCTAACAATGAATAATGACAGGAGCGGCGGATCTGACTTCGCTCATGTAGAGCTTCCAGCTCTTTCTAAACGAATCACCCTGTCATAATTGCTTTGACTCTTGTTGAAGGAACGAGCTCTTAATTTATGATGGCTGTGGGATTCAGGTTGAAGGGGGCAGTCAGTAATTGTTGAAAAGTGGGTTTGACTTCGGGCACTTCGACTCTTTAAAAATGGACATTTTAATGTTTCTTTGGTGAAACGTGAAGTTTTTTGAGTGGGTCAAATGAGACAAACTCACCGACTGTGCTGGATTAAAGTTCATGTTCAAAGAAGAGTTATTAAGAACAACTGGTGCGAGTTAACGAGTTAACAATCAATGTACAGGTTCAGGACACAGTCGAGGTAATTTCATTTTGCACGTCTTTTTTTACATAAGTGATGCTGAAGAAATAAAGTGTGTATATATATTGGGGGGGGGGGGGGTGTGTGTGTGTGGAATAAACTACTGCTTCAATGTATATGTGTTACGTCCCTGTGTTGCGTGTGTTTTGTTTTTGTTTCTTTCCCCGCTTTTCTTGTCTACTTTCACTTCTTAGGTACCTGTGATTGGTCCGGTAATCTGTCAATCATCATCAGCGCTGACGTCATCAATCATCTCTGTCGCCAATGGGAAAAGACCACCTCGGATAAAAGAGAACGTTTCTTTCCCACGCACGGCTTTCTGTTGATATCTTGCACAAATTACCTTGCTCTTGTTCTGTAACCCTTTTTGTTTTTGTTTTGCTTGATTTTAGTGTATGATTCCATTCTTCTTGTATTCGTTTCTTTTTGTTTTATGTAACTTGAGTATACAGTGTTCCACTGTGTGTTACTAGTCCTGAAAGAGGCGGACAGGTAAGAATGTCACGTGACATACACTGCAACACGTAGGGTTTTTGAGCTGTCTAGTACACTAGGTTAGGGGCGAGTGCCACCCCATGTACTTTTGGTTATGGGTAGTAGTCAGCAGCCATGTCACCCTGTAGCCCAAGACTGGTTGCCCACTGAAGCTAAGCAGGGTTGAGCCTGGTTAGTACCTGGATGGGAGACCTCCTGAGAAAAACCAGGTTGCTGCTGGAAGAGGTGTTAGTGAGGCCAGCAGGGGGCGCTCACCCTGTGGTCTGTGTGGGTCCTAATGCCCCAGTATAGTGACGGGGACACTATACTGTCAAAGAGCACCGTCCTTCGGATGAGACGTTAAACCGAGGTCCTGACTCTCTGTGGTCATTAAAAATCCCAGGATGTCTTTCGAAAGAGTAGGGGTGTAACCCCGGCATCCTGGCCAAATTTGCCCAGTGGCCTCTGTCCATCATGGCCTCCTAATCATCCCCATATACTGATTGGCTTCATCACTGTCTCCTCTCCACCAGTAAGCTGGTGTGTGGTGGGCGTTCTGGCGCAATATGGCTGCCGTCGCATCATCCAAGTGGATGCTGCACATTGGTGTTGGTTGAGGAGATTCCCCCTTCTATGTAAAGCGCTTTGAGTGCCGAGAAAAGCGCTATATAAATGTAATGAATTATTATTAGTGGAGACTAGATAGGGCGTCCTGGACGCTGAAGATCTTTGTGTTCTTTCTTTCTTTTCTTAGTTAGGATTAGAGGTTATCTACAAGTTAGACTTCGTTTGGTTTTGTTACTTTATTTTCTTTGGCGCCGTCCACGTCCCCTCTTCCTCTTCTGTGGTATTGACCAGCTTACAGAAATTCTGTATCCACTGTAAATATAAATTGAACATTTTACAGAAACTCTGTATCCACTGTTGCCTTTGGCTTGCTCAGTTGAGGATATTTTGGGGATATTTAATTTAATTTAATTTTATCAATCAATAAATTCCTCTTGAAAAAACCTTTGTTGTATTATTTTAATTTAATACTGTGAAGCTGCTTTGATACAATCTGTATTGTGAAAAGCGCTATACAAATAAACTTGACTTGACTTGACTTGACTTGACTGTATATATTTATATTCTTTATTGTGTTTGTCTTAGGCTATTTCCAACACATTCTCACCCCAAATCGTCACTTTTTCGTCACTTTCAACCATGCTTCAATATCCGACGCACAAAGCACCCTTTAGCGTCCATATGTGACGCTTCGGTTATGGGTAGGTTTAGGTATGTGGTAGGGTTATGCGTCTCATATGGACGCTAAAGGGTGCTTTGTGCGTCGGATATTGAAGCATGGTTGAAAGTGACGAAAAAGTGACGATTTGGGTACCTTTTGCCTATAACCTTTTTGTACAGAATAAAGGTGTTGGCTTTTTGTACAGATACTGGATTGGTGGATGTTGTTTTTTTTGCACAACACGTGGGCTATATATGTTTCTCTTTAATGTCAATTTTAAATGTTGGACCCCCGAACTCCTAGACTATATCGGGGGTCGTAACAATATGTAATGAGTGATTATAATCAAGGTATTAAACAATATTTTTCCTTCTAAATATCAATGAGTTGAATGACTTGTCTGGAGATTTTACTTTGTTATAGAAGTTACCAGTGTGACCACCTCCAGAAATGAAATAGGGACTTGTTTTGTATATATATATAACATACAGGGGTCATTGAAGTCAATAGTTTAAGGGACTATTCTCAGTTAAAGCCTTACTTTCCAGTTAGACTGAAGTGTAGCTCTCCTTGAGAGAAAGAATGCATTATCTTGATGTTTTGAGAGGACTCTCCAGTTTATAGTTAGAGTCTGGCCAAATACAACCTGGGAAAGGCGGTGTGTGTGTGTGTGTGTTAGTCTTCTTGGTTACAGGTTCAGGAACCACTGGCATTACTAGAGATTGACTGAGTTGTTGTTCTGGACACGTTGGCGCTCAGAAACCCAGATCTTTGACCTGGAAGGTCACGACGTGCCGAACTTCAGTGTCCGAGTGTCAGCCGCATAATCCATGGAGATATGCTTCCGTCTGTCTGTATATGTGTGGAAAATTACTGCGTTTATGTATTTTTAGCCAATGAGAATCATTCAACCTGAAGCAAGGACGAAGCTTAGGGGTGTGTGTGTGTGTGTGTGTGTGTGTGTGTGTGTGTAATTGTACAACTATCTTTGTGAGGACCAGTTTGAGTTTTAGACCATTGGAGTGAGGACAAAGAGAGTAAAGTGAGGACATTTTGGCCGGTCCTCACTTTCTGAGAGCCTTTAAAGGCCTGTTTGAGGGTCAAGACTTGGTTTTAGGGATAAGGTTATAATGAGGTTAAGGGTCGGTTTAGGGTCAGGGGTCGGGTTAGGCACTTAGTTGTGATGGGGTAAGGTTAGGGTATAAGCGGCTAGAGATTGCATTGTGTCAATGAATGTCCTCATAAAGATAGATGTGTGTGTGTGTGTGTGTGTGTGTGTGTGTGTGTGTGTGTGTGTGTGTGTGTGTGTGTGTGTGTGTGTGCGTGTGTGTGTGTGTGTGTGTGTGTGTGTGAGTGAGAGATCTGTGTAACTGTAAGTGGGGTTACGGACTACGAACTCCTGTGTGAGTCTTGAAGCTGAACTTCTGCTGATGAAACGGCAAACTATCTTCAGTAAAACTTTTCTTCAATATATCCTTTATCTTCTTTCAAACATCTGGTCATTGGGTTCTAAACTGTTGCCCCCTAAATATATATATATTTATAAAACGGTTAGTTTCAATCCTTGATTCTGATTGGTCAATAGCTGTGCTTTATTCACGATAAAACACGACCGCTTCACCCAATGGTTCTATGTATCACTACAACACCCCTAGCAACCACTCTTAGCAACTTAAACACATGTGCGATCTCATTGATATTGTCCATTGAAGCTATAGTGGAGTATTGTGAGAGATCGAGAAAGCGAGTGTAAAGTTACCTGCATTCACAGTAAGAATTGCATTTTCCTTCAGGTCAGTCCTATATTCATAATAAAATATTCCGTTTGAATGTCCGCTGCGATATCTTGTCCTTTTAACAGCTAACCGTTAAGGGGTTTTCTCAGTTGCGTCTTCCTTCTCCATGAAAACAAGTTTGAGTCTTTTCAATATAAAAGTCTTCTCTACCGACTGACTCTTTCATAAGACAGTCTTTGCCGCCATCTATTGGTGAAATAATGTATGTAACTTCTGTTAGTGTTTACGGTCAGGGACTATTTTTTCCAGCGGAAGGAATGCTTTTAGTGATTTTACTTCATGAAAGTTGCATATATAAATCTTTTTCAGCTTTAATATTTGTATTGTGTGGCAACCGTTTTATAAAAGCAATAAGGTACTCAAGGCAAGTGCTGTATCGTGAATAAGTAACGGCTGAAGGGGTTGCAGGCAGGGGTTACTCCGCTTCGCGTCGCTCCTTACAACGCCCTTCAGCCGTTACTTATTCATGATACAGCACAGCCTCTCGTACCTTATTGCTTACATGTGTGTGTGAGAGTGAGTGTATTTTTATTTTATTATTATTTAACATTTCTTTTCTTTTTTTTTTTTTTTTTTTTGTTGCATGTAAGTGCTTTATTTGTATTTGTTTTGGACGGGGTTAGGGTTATTAAATCCCAAACTGTGTGTCAGTGTATGTGTTGTAAAGCACAACTGCTCACTACTCTCTAATCATCAAGACCAGTTAGTGTTCAAGAGATCATGATGAATCTTTGCACCAGCTAATCAACAATATGATAAATTATATATATATATATTTAAAAAACAAACAATTTCTTTCTATGTCAGTCTGAATTTGAATTTGAAAGTGTTCTACTTTTTTTTTTTTTATTGTTCTAAAACGGAACTAAAAGTTCCATGATGAATCTGCGGTACAATAAGATCTCATTAACTAAAATGAACCAACAATGAGGTATTATTAATCTTTGTTATATCTTTAGTTTTTGAAAAATATAACTGTTTATTGGTAGTCCATCCTCAGGTCCAATAAATAATGATTTTAATAATTCATTATTAAATGATAAAAAGAGCATGACTATGAGATTAATAAACACGTTAGAATTAAGCTTCATTGATAACTAATGTATTTAAATAAGTTTAACAAATGGAAATGGATGGTCTGCAGACATCATATTCCTCATATAAATAGATTCATCATATTTACAAGAATGCAATAAAGGGACATTTAAATTCTTCCAGGAGGCCTAAAAAAATATAATATTTGTGACGTTAAACTGCATGTTCGTATAGCGGCATTCATTTCAATATCCCTCCGGTGTTTGAAACAATCTTGTCATATGCGCTCGAGTCAACAAGAGCAAAGGAAGCAATATCTCGACAAATGAGATCTGTGACGGGACGAGTTTGACCTTTCAGTGGGATGTACTATATCGAGCTCTCGTTCAGTGAAAGTGTCTCGCTGTGATTTACGTACATCAGCAAACACTCTTTCAGACGGGTGAAGATAATGTGCTGATGAGATCTGAAGCCCAGCGTTCATGAGTTCATGATCGATCACCTCAGGCTCTGTAACACGGTTAACCCTCTCAGACGCCCTCCATATCTGATGATATTTGCACAGAGCCCAGCGTTTGGCTCTAATAACAGCAGGTCAGCCTCTCTATCAATATCATAATCCAGAAAAGCAATGTTCATATCTCAGTCAGTGTCTTCACGAATTAGGCCGAGACAGGAGGAACACTGGCGCTGTGATTCTGACACCGGCATTGATTAAGTGAAGATCTCACACTAAAAAGAGTGTTTTCTAAACAAGACGTACAATCAATGTGAAGGTGTTGAGCACCGGTGAGACGATCTGAGAGAAGACGCTTTATCTCATATCATACCTCAGAAATCAACTAAATGTAGATTCAAAGATAGATTTTTTGGTTGTTGTTATGTGTGTACGTGTGTGTGTGTGTGTGTGTGTGTGTGTGAGAGAGAGAGAGAGAGAGAGAGATAAAGCTTATGTAACATTATGCACTACCGTGTAAAACTTTGGGAAAGAAATCAATACTTGTTTTCAGCAAGGATGCATTAAATTGATAAAAAGTGATATTAAAGACATTTATAATGTTACAAAAGATTTCTATTTTAAATAAATGCTGTTCTTTTTAACTTTCTATTTATCAAAGAATCCTGTAAAAAAAAAAAAGTCAACACTGATAATAATCATAAATGTTTCTTGAGCATCAAATCATCATATTAGAATGATTTCTGCAGGATCATGTGACACTGAAGACTGGAGTAATGATGCTGAAAATTCAGCTTTGATCACAGGATATAAATTACATTTTAAAATATACTCAAATAGAAAACAGCTAGTTTAAATAGTAATAATATTTCGCAATATTCTTGTTTTTACTGTATTTTTAATCAAATAAATGCAGCCTTGGTGAGCAGGAGAGACTTCTTTTAAAAAAAACATTAAAAAGTTTTATCAATCCCAAACTTTTAAAGGTAGTGTATGTACTGATGATTATCAATGGAGGACAGGTGAACAGAATGACAATCACATTAGTTACCATGACAACAAAAGAATAGCAGGAACTGATGGAAGAGAAACATGAACCAATGAATACAAACTAAAAGTCCATGAAAGTGAAGCTAAGACGACACAACTAGACTAAACCCGACTCAGAGATTACACTTAAAGACACAATTGACTGTTTACATAAACTGAAATAACACCAATGGAAGTGATTATATTACAAATCATGACTGTCTAGCATTGTGTTTGCAAAGTTTATCACTTTACCTATCAGTAGATGTTTCCAAACTGTTGACTTTTACTATGTAAAATGGTTTTAATGTTTACAACAGAACTAAACACTACGCCAACTATGATATTTTGAATGAAAAGCAACATTTGTAGTTTAATAATACCCTGTTGATTTCACTTATGATACATTGCAAGAACGATAGTTTACGCCAACATTAGGCCAAATATGAACATTACCAGCCCATAATTAATGTTTACCGCCCATTAAAATGCCCCTTTTCACCAGAAGAAGATTGAAAGTGGCTGTTTTTCCCTTCAGCTCATCATTGTGTCAGTAGCAGAAGAGTTCATCTCTAAACCAGTCTCAATAAACACGAGGACCCATCGAGGTCTTTTCATGCTGTGAGACGTGCTTCACTGATAGAGTTCAGTTTCGGAGAGGTCGCAGTATGAACATTGAAAATGGAAATTCACGTCTTCTTTTGTGTTGCACTGAAGTCACACAGGAACGACATGAGGGAGAGTAAATTATGAAGGAATTCATATGTTTGTGTGAACGCACGCAAGTCAATAATGCTGATATTCAGCTGTAAAGTAAACTTTACTATATATTGCTTTGGTTGTGGTTTATGGCTTATGGTTTGGGATAGTGGGCTGATATCAATGCCAATATGGTTTCAAAGTGTCAATATGTCAGCTAATGTAGCGCAGGGACTTAATGAACCAATAAGATTCTCATGAGAACAGAAAGAGTGTGAATCGAGAGCCCACAGCTTCAGAGATCGGTCTGAGTCAGCCTCTCAATAGGAAATCAATATTGATGTTCTCAATTACAGGAGCGCTTAAAAGCTAAACGAGCTCCCTAACGAGTCATTTAATCTAGGCCACTGCTAGGTCAGAGAAGAGTCAGAGACTGGAAACGCTTCCAGTGAGGAAAACAAGTCTCGGTTGAGTTGATCCAGAGAGGGAATGTTCAGTTCTGGAGATCTGGACGTCTTCAGTGCATCATGTATTATTGTTCTGGACAAACAGGGTATAATATATATAGAGTTTGTTTTTGTTTCGGTTTAAGCAAATGTTAGCGAAAAGGAGACGCATAACCTTCATAAAAGGTTTATCGTCCAACTAAATAGAATTTATAAATCTCATGTTATCCATTCATAAGGTTGCACAAATTACAAAAATTGCACAAATGACAGAAATATTGCTTAAAATGTTTACTATAATATTTTTTGTGTGAATGTGTCTATATACATAATATATATGTGATCATTTTTATTGCAATCAATTTGCATTCATTTCAATTTCAATTTGCTTGAACACACACACAAAAATTTTTTATTTTATTATTTGGTAACACTTTATAATAACCGTACGCTATTAATCATTAGTTAAGCATTACTAAACAGTTAATTCATCATTTATAAAGCATTAATAGACATTAATAAGCAGTTTATAAATACAGTTATAAATGCTTTGCTCTTGATTTATAAGCATATCTATAATGTGTTAAATAATTGTATTTTCATACTTTATTAATGATTAATTCATCATTTCTAAATGAAGTATTGCATTATTTACAAACAGATTATTTAGGAGTTGTCAGTGGTTCATAAGATCACTTAGAAAGTGTGAGTAAATGATTAATAAACTGTTTAAATACATATTATTATTCAGACATATAGTAATAGTTACTTGGTGTGTTAATAAATGCTTTATTAACATGCATTTCTACTAGGGCTGGGTAAAAAAAAAAATTTAGCGATTCTAATTTTTACGAAACGATATCGATTCTTAAATCCCAATAATCGATTAGTCATCCTGATTTCAGTTGATGAATGAATGTAACATTGTAGCGCTGCATCCCATCCAATCAATCACAATAATCTTTGTGCTTTGTTACTATTGATATGAAACAAAGTCTCAGATTTAAAATTACAGTACGTCCATTTTCTTCCGAAATTACAAAACATAAATAGCGTTTTGTCGCTGTGGCGTGAGATCGCTCTGGCTCAGCTCTAGAGAAGCACATGATCTTCTCTTCCGCCTTAATAACACCAGTTACAGCGCGAAATAAACATGAGTGAGCTTCTGAAAGTGTGTTAAAAGATAGAGTACAACTTATCGAAATCCGTATCATGTGACATGGAGTCGCCCAATCAGTGTTTCAACCGTGGAAAGACGTCAGTAAAACAGCTTGTAAACAATGTCATGTAACGTCACATTTACCTCAGAAAAACCATATCCAGTGACCATAAACTCGTCAGTCAGCGAGAAGAATTAACTCTAGAGAGGAGCATTCTGCTAAATATATGCACATATTCAATACAATTTTTAATATTCTTCAATTTTTAATGCATGTTTGACAGCCACCATTTAAATGTTTATATTTCATATAACTCTATTATTATAAAAATAAATAAGTGTAATTTAAGTGTTTGTATACAAATCAGTTAATTTTTACCTTCAATATTATAGTAGGCTAATGAAGCCTATAGGCTACCACTGACTCCCATAGTTTACAGCATTAGTGAAGAGATTTGTTTTCCTTTTGCCATGTATTGTCCCTGATATCCAAAATAATCAATATTGAATCGAATCGAATTGCAAGCTTGTGAATCGAAATCTAATCGAATTGTGAAATTTGTGTCAATACCCAGCTCTAATTTCTACTGTAATTCAGGGTTAATTCAGGTAGTTATAAAGCATTTAGTAGTGGTCTTTTGTGAGCTCATCTAAAGTGAGGACTAGTTATGACTTGTAAAGCGTTTATAAAGGAGATCTAAAGGCTGTTAAATATTTTTATGTTCTGTATCACTGTGTTGTGTTTGTTTCCTTTTTCTGTTTAGAAGATCAATGAGCCTTTAAATCTCCTTTATAAATGCTTTACAAAGCATAACTAGTCCTCACTTTAGATGAGCTCTCACAAAATAGTGAACTAACCACTACTAAATGCTTTATAACTCACTGAATCTACTACATTTACTTCCACTTTCTAAGTGATCTTATGAATCAATGACAACACCTAGTTTGTAAATAAAGGTGAATAATGTAACTGGTTTGTAAATAATGCAATACTTCATTTAGAAATGATAAGTCGATCATTAATAAAGTATGAAAATACAATTATTAAACACATTTTAGATATGCTTATAAATCAAGAATAAAGCATGTATAGCTGTATTTAGAAACTGCTTATGCAATGCTTTATAAATAATGAATTAACTGTTTAGTAATGCTTAACTAATGATTAATAGCGTGCCGTTATTATAAAATGTTACCGATTATTCACTTTGTTTTCACGTCATTTTGTTATTCCTTTTTATAATGGGGAAGAATAATGCATTGACACTGTTGGGTCAGAGCTGCAAAACATTATGCTTTTGATTAATTAAAGTGGGCTAATGGTTACAAATATTGCTATGACAATGATTTAAAAAAATGTTTTGGTGAGAGGAACCAAATAAACAAACGCAACTGTTTAGAGTCATTTTTTCCCAATTTATTATGAGTGGAGTTGTTGAAATTAAGTGCACAACATCAAGCCGGGGATACGGATGCGGGGCACGTTTGGTGTTTCGGGAAACAGAAGGTGGCATTTTATAAAATAATGGAAATCACCAAAGGGAGATGCAGAAGAAAAGGCCACGATGTCTCTGGAGGGCTTGAAGATGTTCAGACTCTAAGCTTCGCAGTCAAAGTCCAAACACGACACATGTTCCTCAAGTACTGAACGCACTTGATGTTTCATTCAATTTAGAGATTATAATTTGAGAGATATTTGAAATCTGGTATTACTCCCTGAAGCTCTGTGATTTCTTCCTTTTGCTTTTAAAGATAGATGAGAGAATATGTACCAACTTTTCCTGCTTCGTTTTCGCTTCGTCTTTGCCATTTTACTTCAGTCGGGAAGCTCAGGTCAACATCACACGAGTCTGTGGAAGGATAAAAAAGAATCTCTAACAGTTATTTATTTAATTTCTTACATACTCACTGACTTGCTTTGGAAACTGAGAGATAAGCAAAGGCTGAAGGTTATTACCTTCACTTTGTGTGTCTGAGGGCCTGAGTAAACACAAAATGGATTTAGATTGCATTTCTATTCCTCCACAGAGACCTGCGCTCGGGGTTGCTGATATTGGACGAACAACGTTTGTGGAATTAGCAAAGAGGAAAGGCAAGACTGGGATCTTTTTCCCAGTTTTATTGGATTCTTTATGGAAACTGAGGCGGTTTCTCCAAAGCAATGATGTAAACATTCACAGGTGAGCATCATGTTAATCTGTGTGGGAAACACCTGATAACAGACGGATTGTGTTTGGCTTTCTACAGCCACAACCCGGCGCGTCGCTCAAGTCTGTTTGTTATAATGTAGGATAAATAATAGTTTCTATCCCTAGGGGCCGTTTTAATGTGTTTATTGTATCAGATAATTGCAAATGGAAGCCAGCGGCCTTTAATTTCACTGTGAGTGAATGACAGTGTGTTGATTAATAAAACGTAGAGAAATTAAAAGGACTCAAGCTAAACACCTACAAAAATGTAATCATCGTTTCAAAAGTATTATAATTAATGCATGAATTGTGCCTTCGATACTGTTCAAAAGTTTGGGGTCAGCAGGCGCGTTTCCATTAAAGATTTGCGCAAAACTTTTGCGATTTTTTTCTAAATGTCGATAAAAAACTATTGCGAAATGACGGCGTTTCCATTAACCGATGTTATGTGACTAAAACGTCATTGTTTCAAGTTATTTCAAGTTAAACGTCAAAATGAAGTTATTTAAGATGAGATGGTTCGCATATGCTAACCAAATGCATTGAAAAACAAAAACCAAGCATGGATTTGGACCTGTGTAATTAGATGAGGCATGGATGTAATCTCTGTGATATATGATGCAGCTATATGAAAATTTGTATGTCTGTATGTAAACATGTATATAGGGATGTATGTATGTATGCATATACGTATGTATATATGAATATATGGGTGTATATATGATGTACGTCTGGGTATGTATGTATGTGTGCATGTATACGTATACATTTCCTTCTGTTAATTATTACTATTACTTTTTATTGAAAACAAATTTTTTCGTTCTTTTTTTTTTTCTTAATTCACTGGGTGTAAAGGAGGGGAAAAGAAAGAAAAAAAGGGAAAAAAATATATTGTGTCAACTCCGACATGTTAATTGTACGATCGCAATATGAATAATGTCACAATAAAAAAGTATAAAAAAAATTAAATGTCATTTTTTCCTCTTGCGATAAGTCATTCCAAACATCATGGCTTGCGATAAGTCATTCCAAACATCATGGCAACGGACGTTGGTGAGTTTATATATATCACAGCCGCCGCACTAGACATTATTATTATTAAAGGAAGGAAACGTAGGCGTGTTTTCCAAGCATTAACGGTAAAGAAAGACACTTATTCTGTGAGCGGCTCATATGAGGTGTTTCTGGGTGTTTTTCACTCAGTTCTGCTTCAAGCTCTTGATTGTGGCATTTATTTGAGGTTTAGAATCCAGTATTTCTGACATTATTTTGTCTTTTATGAGTTTAATAAAGAACTCTGTCTCGTATTCTGTCCAAACACACCGCGTCATTACGTCAGGTGACCTGTAAATGCGCAAAAACTGTTTCCATTGCAGTTTTGAGAAATATTCCTTTTCCTCATGCGAGCGGAAAAACTTTTTTGCGATAAATGGGAGTTTTTGCGAAATTGACGTGTTTCCATTGGCCGTATTTTCTATCCGCAATTTCAATTTGCGCAATTTGAAGGGTAATGGAAACGTGGCTACTGAGATGTTTCTCTTCTGCTCACCAAGCCTGCATTTATTTGATTAAAAATACAGCAAAAATAGTGAAATATTATTCAAATTTAAATCAGCTGTTTTCTATGTGAATATATAGTAAAATGTAATTTATAACAAAGATCAAAGCTGAATTTTCAGCATCATTACTCCAGTCTTCAGTGTCACATGATCCTTCAGAAATCATTCTAATATGATGATTTGCTGCTCAAGGAACATTTATGATTATTATTAATGTTGAAAACAGTTGTGCTACTGCTTTATATATACTTTTTATTTTTTGGAAACCGTGATGCATTTTATTTCAGGATCTTTTGACGGACAGAAAGTTGAAAAGAACAGCATTTATTTAAAATAGAATCGTTTGTAACATTATAAATATCTTAACTGTCATATTTGCTCAATTTAATGTGTCCTTGTTGAATAACTTATTCAAAAATAAAAAATAAAAAATTCAATTGTTTCGGGATGGGCCAATCCTAAAAAAATAATCCCGGACGAGCCCCCATTAATGTTACATTAAACATACACAAACATTCTGTCAACTGTGAGCACATATATAACATTTGTACACAGATGCCATTATTTAATAAATATTATTTGTCCAAATAAAATGGTTACCTAAATCACCCCACTCTTCATAACTTCATTACTTCATTCTATCCTTAAATACAACACGAGATTATGCAAGATAAGATCCGCTGCATGTCTATATATGTCTTTTCCGATTGAGTCTTGAAGCTTCCAGACTCCTCAATCCAATCATTCTGCATTCAGAATGAAGAGAAGGAACCACATGACACTCAGTGTATCGCCAATAGCGCTAATTAAAAGACTGCCAGCAAGTGTCCCAGCGGAAACCACTTCACATTTGAAGAGGTGCGTTCATGACTTGAACCAAAGACCACTTCTTCTGAATAGCATCTGATTAACAAAGACCAAAGTTGGGTTTAAACGGAAACAATTTGACCCCTTCTCAAGCTCTTGGTACCAAGCACACACTCAAACTGTTCAATAACTCACACTCATAACTTTTACTCGTCACTTCAAATTCCCCTATTGATTTTTTTTTATGTTTTCTTGAGTTTGAGTGATTGCTATTGACCTGTAATCACTTGAACCCATGCAGAAAATCCACACTTTAACCCTTCCATACCGGTTCAATCACCCTTTCGCTTAACTTAGTTTTTGCCATCTGTACATGATTAATAACAGCACAGACGTTTCAGTGCCAACTTATCAAGTCAACTATAATTGAACTTCTTAAAACAAACCCATAAACCCCTGAAGGCCGTCTGCTTTATTTAATCGGTCTTCCTCCATGGTTCTTGATCCCTGCAAAAAAAAAAAAAAATGCTTAAGCCAAAAACTTAATAATTTCCTCACCTAAATGATTTTACTTTTGATTAAACTTGATATTTGTGTGTATTAAACTGCACCTTTGATGTATTAGTGTTTCCTCAGCTTGTGTAAAAGCTACTTATGATGAACTTAGATTCGTCTCTTTACCACCCGTGTTATTATAGTGGATGCTAATTAATGTTAAAGGTACAAAACAGATTTTAGTATGAGCGTGGCTTTGCTAATTCAGCAGAAAAGTGTGAAAAGTTTTGTAAATTACAGTTTTTAATGTTAAAATTTACATGTACTGTATTGATATACCAAACACTGCAGCCAGTTTTTTTCTTCTGTAAAAACGACAGCATTTTTACTGACACCAATGAAAAGGAAAGACTGACTGACATGTTTTAAAGCGATTGTTATTAAATCTTTGCTTCTGGGAAATCCAATTTTTTTCCAGGGGCCTAAAGCCCAGCAAGCTTAGTTTTCAGACCTCAGTATTTCTAAAATCCTGCGTATGGCCATACTTACATCCTCTACTGTACAACCAGGGTCATGCTAACTAATCAAATAAAGCTCTGTAGCATTGCAATGAGTTTTGCATGGGCGAGAATGCTTTATATCATCTAAGGGCGTTTTCACACCTGAGAGTCTGAACCAAAGTTCATGTTTTGATACATTTGTTACATTCGGTAAGTTTTGGTTTGGTTTCACATTGCGATTATGCGAGCGCACTAAAGAACTTTACACACACACTTGCGTCGTGTCGTCATCATCTCTGTGGGCTGCATCTTGACATTGATTGGTTAGTAAACGGACGTGCGTCTGACGTCAGCGTGTCGTCAGTTCGGCGGGAAACTTTGACTAGAATGAATGAACAGACGCATATCGTCGCCACTATACTGTTATTATTACGGCATTACTCCCTGCAGCTCCAGCTATACTCAAGGCTAGCTCACATTCGCCAAATCAACGTCCTCGTTGTGCAAATATTTTATGGTCGCCGGCAGGAAAGGAGGAGAAGACTGCCAGCAATCCTGCGGGAACATCCGGAACTTCCTGTAAATGTTCTGAAAGTCCGAACCATACAGAAAATGCTTTCACACTAGAAACAAACCAAACCTGTGTTCAGTTTGATCCGGACCGAGACCACCTCTTTACGTCTGACCACATTTCATCTGTTTGATCCGGATCGTGGTCCGGGGGAGGTTTCACACCTGTGATTTTGATTCAGATCAAACTGAAAAGTCCGAAAATCCGAACCAAACAAGGTAGGTGTGAAAGGGCCCTAAGAGTTACAAAAGGGGGAGACTAAACATGATCTAAGTGCAGCAGACTTTTTTTTTTACACATAAACTCAAATCTTTACCGAACAGGAACAGGAACAGGAACAGGAACAGGAACAGGAACTGGAACAGGAACTGGAACAGGAACATGAACATGAATTGGAATTGGAACAGGAAATGGAAATGGAAATGGAACAGGAACAAAACAACCAACAAAATGCAACGTTAAGTACTGACAAAGAACAAGACAGAACACAGTGTTTAAACAGACAGAACTGAAGAGCAAAGTAACAAGACACACCTGAACTGAACTAACAATCAATCAGAAACCATAGAAACAAACAGGCAGGAGAGGAGGAAGACAGAACTGATGAACAGATTAATCAAACACAGACCAGAACAGAAATCAAAACAAACTGACAATGTGACACTTGGAAAGTAAAAAAAAGAAAAGAAAAGAAAAGAAAAGAAAAGAAAAGAAAAAGGTTTTCCACCTGGGATGCAGTTTTGTGACATCTATTATTCAAAAAGCAGCAAATAAAAAAGATATGAACATGCTAGTCTGTACCAGCAAAACAAGAGCATGATATCATCAGTTTGTACACCCAAAAAAGTTTAAATCGAGAGGAGAAAGAGAAAAGATTCTTCAATAAGTGAAGATGCAGGAGACCAGCAGAAGCGCTTATCAAAAAACATAAAAAAATATGAGTAAAAAGTCACATAAACGCTTCATCAAGTCCCAGGATCAATGTCAGGAATATTCCGTCTGGCAGGTTTCAGGGTCAGACCAGATCAG